>NC_069505.1:46541763-46584263 GCF_027579735.1 Bombina bombina | reverse complement strand
CAGGTAAGCATAAATTATGTTTTCTCCTGTTAAGTGTAGTCAGTCCACGGGTCATCCATTACTTATGGAATACCAATACCAAAGCTAAAAGTACACGGATGATGGGAGGGACAGGCAGGATCTTTACACGGAAGGAACCACTGCCTGAAGAACCTTTCTCCCAAAAACAGCCTCAGAAGAAGTAAAAGTGTCAAATTTGTAAAATTTGGAAAAAGTATGAAGAGAAGACCAAGTTGCAGCCTTGCAAATCTGTTCAACAGAGGCCTCATTCTTAAAGGCCCACGTGGAAGCCACAGCTCTCGTAGAATGAGCTGTAATTCTTTCAGGAGGCTGCTGTCCAGCAGTCTCATAGGCTAAACATATTATGTTACGAAGCTTTCTGACCTCTCCTCTGTCCAGAATAAACGACAAACAGGGAAGAAGTTTGGCGAAAATCTTTAGTTGCCTGTAAATAAAATTTCAGGGCACGGACTACGTCTAGATTGTGTAGAAGTCGTTCCTTCTTTGAAGAAGGGTTAGGACACAATGAAGGAACAACAATCTCTTGATTGATATTCCTGTTAGTGACTACCTTAGGTAAGAACCCAGGTTTAGTACGCAGAACTACCTTGTCTGAATGAAAAATCAGATAAGGAGAATCACAATGTAAGGCCGATAACTCCGAGACTCTTCGAGCCGAGGAAATAGCCATTAAAAACAGAACTTTCCAAGATAACAGCTTGATATCAATGGAATGAAGGGGTTCAAACGGAACACCCTGTAAAACGTTAAGAACTAAGTTTAAGCTCCACGGTGGAGCAACAGTCTTAAACACAGGCTTAATCCTGGCCAAAGCCTGACAAAAGGCCTGAACGTCTGGAACTTCTGACAGACGTTTGTGTAAAAGGATTGACAGAGCTGAGATCTGTCCCTTTAAAGAACTAGCAGATAAACCCTTTTCTAAACCTTCTTGTAGAAAAGACAATATCCTAGGAATCCTAACCTTACTCCATGAGTAACTCTTGGATTCGCACCAATGTAAGTATTTACGCCATATTTTATGGTAAATTTTCCTGGTAACAGGTTTCCTAGCCTGTATTAAGGTATCAATTACTGACTCCGAAAATCCACGCTTTGATAAAATCAAGCGTTCAATCTCCATGCAGTCAGCCTCAGAGAAATTAGATTTTGATGTTTGAAAGGACCCTGAATTAGAAGGTCCTGTCTCAGAGGCAGAGACCAAGGTGGACAGGATGACATGTCCACTAGATCTGCATACCAGGTCCTGCGTGGCCACGCAGGCGCTATTAGAATCACCGATGCTCTCTCCTGTTTGATCCTGGCAATCAATCGAGGAAGCATAGGGAAGGGTGGAAACACATAAGCCATCTTGAAGTTCCAAGGTGCTGTCAGAGCATCTATCAGAACCGCTCCCGGGTCCCTGGACCTGGACCCGTAACAAGGAAGCTTGGCGTTCTGGCGAGACGCCATGAGATCCATATCTGGTTTGCCCCAACGCCGAAGTATTTGGGCAAAGACCTCCGGATGAAGTTCCCACTCCCCCGGATGAAAAGTCTGGCGACTTAGGAAATCCGCCTCCCAGTTCTCCACGCCTGGGATGTGGATCGCTGATAGGTGGCAAGAGTGAGACTCTGCCCAGAGAATTATCTTTGAGACTTCCATCATCGCTAGGGAACTCCTTGTCCCTCCTTGATGGTTGATGTAAGCCACAGTCGTGATGTTGTCCGACTGAAACCTGATGAACCT
Source organism: Bombina bombina (assembly GCF_027579735.1). NCBI lineage: Eukaryota > Metazoa > Chordata > Amphibia > Anura > Bombinatoridae > Bombina > Bombina bombina. Next base: position 46,582,517 of record NC_069505.1, on the reverse strand, counting down.
CAGAGATGCTAGCTGAGGCCAAGCTAGAAGGGCATTGAAAACTGCTCTTAATTCCAGAATGTTTATGGGAAGGAGACTCTCCTCCTGAGTCCATGATCCCTGAGACTTCAGGGAATTCCAGACAGCGCCCCAACCTAGCAGGCTGGCGTCTGTTGTTACAATCGTCCAATCTGGTCTGCTGAAGGGCATCCCCTTGGACAGATGTGGCCGAGAGAGCCACCATAGAAGAGAATTTCTGGTCTCTTGATCCAGATTCAGCATAGGGGACAAATCTGAGTAATCCCCATTCCACTGACTTAGCATGCACAACTGCAGTGGTCTGAGATGTAGGCGTGCAAAGGGAACTATGTCCATTGCCGCTACCATTAAACCGATTACCTCCATGCATTGAGCCACTGACGGGTGTGGAATGGAATGAAGGACACGGCAAGCATTTAGGAGTTTTGTTAACCTGTCCTCTGTCAGGTAAATTTTCATTTCTACCGAATCTATAAGAGTCCCTAAGAAGGGAACTCTTGTGAGTGGCAATAGAGAACTCTTTTCTTCGTTCACCTTCCACCCATGTGACCTTAGAAATGCCAGTACTAACTCTGTATGAGACTTGGCAGCTTGGAAACTTGACGCTTGTATCAGAATGTCATCTAGGTACGGAGCTACCGATATTCCTCGCGGTCTTAGTACCGCCAGAAGAGAACCCAGAACCTTTGTGAAGATTCTTGGAGCAGTAGCTAACCCAAAGGGAAGAGCTACAAACTGGTAATGCCTGTCTAGAAAGGCAAACCTTAGGTACCGGTAATGATCCTTGTGAATCGGTATGTGAAGGTACGCATCCTTTAAATCCACTGTGGTCATGTACTGACCCTTTTGGATCATGGGTAAGATTGTCCGAATAGTTTCCATTTTGAACGATGGAACTCTTAGGAATTTGTTTAGGATCTTTAAATCCAAGATTGGTCTGAAGGTTCCTTCTTTCTTGGGAACCACAAACAGATTTGAGTAAAACCCTTGTCCGTGTTCCGACCGCGGAACCGGGTGGATCACTCCCATTAGTAAAAGATCTTGTACACAGCGTAGAAACGCCTCTTTCTTTATCTGGTTTGTTGACAACCTTGAAAGATGAAATCTCCCTTTTGGAGGAGAAGCTTTGAAGTCCAGGAGATATCCCTGAGATATGATCTCTAACGCCCAGGGATCCTGGACATCTCTTGCCCAAGCCTGGGCGAAGAGAGAAAGTCTGCCCCCCACTAGATCCGTTTCCGGATCGGGGGCCCTCACTTCATGCTGTCTTAGGGGCAGCAGCAGGTTTTCTGGCCTGCTTGCCCTTGTTCCAGGTCTGGTTAGGTTTCCAGCCCTGTCTGTAGCGAGCAACAGTTCCTTCCTGTTTTGGAGCGGAGGAAGTTGATGCTGCTCCTGCCTTGAAGTTGCGAAAGGCACGAAAATTAGACTGTCTAGCCCTTGGTTTGACTCTGTCTTGAGGCAGGGCATGTCCCTTACCTCCAGTAATGTCAGCGATAAATTCTTTCAAACCGGGCCCGAATAAGGTCTGCCCCTTGAAAGGTATGTTAAGCAATTTAGATTTAGAAGTCACATCAGCTGACCAGGATTTAAGCCACAGCGCTCTGCGCGCCTGAATGGCGAATCCGGAGTTCTTAGCCGTAAGTTTAGTTAAATGTACTACGGCATCAGAAATAAATGAATTAGCTAAGCTTGTCTGTAATCTCATCCAATGTAGCTGAGCTAATGGTCTCTTCCAGAGACTCAAACCAGAATGCCGCCGCAGCCGTGACAGGCGCAATGCATGCAAGGGGTTGCAATATAAAACCTTGTTGAACAAACATTTTCTTAAGGTAACCCTCTAACTTTTTATCCATTGGATCTGAAAAAGCACAGCTATCCTCCACCGGGATAGTGGTACGCTTAGCTAAAGTAGAGACTGCTCCCTCCACCTTAGGGACCGTCTGCCATAAGTCCCGTGTGGTGGCGTCTATTGGAAACATTTTTCTAAATATAGGAGGGGGTGAGAAAGGCACACCGGGTCTATCCCACTCCTTGTTAACAATTTCTGTAAGCCTTTTAGGTATAGGAAAAACGTCAGTACACGTCGGTACCGCAAAATATTTATCCAGCCTACATATTTTCTCTGGGATTGCAACCGTGTTACAATCATTCAGAGCCGCTAATACCTCCCCTAGTAACACACAGAGGTTCTCAAGCTTAAATTTAAAATTTGAAATGTCTGAATCCAGTTTATTTGGATCAGATCCGTCACCCACAGAATGAAGCTCTCCGTCTTCATGTTCTGCAAATTGTGACGCAGTATCAGACATGGCCCTAGTATTTTCAGCGCACTCTGTTCTCACTCCAGAGTGGTCGCGTTTACCCCTAAGTTCTGGCAATTTAGATAAAACTTCAGTCATAACATTAGCCATGTCTTGCAAGGTGATTTGTAATGGCCGCCCTGATGTACTTGGCGTCACAATATCACGCACCTCCTGAGCGGGAGATGCAGGTACTGACACGTGAGGAGAGTTAGTCGGCATAACTTCCCCCTCGTTGTCTGGTGAAATTTTCTTTACATGTACAGATTGGCTTTTACTTAAAGTAGCATCAATGCAATTAGTACACAAATTTCTATTGGGCTCCACATTGGCCTTTGAACATATTGCACAAAGAGATTCCTCTGTGTCAGACATGTTTAAACAACTAGCAATTAAACTAGCAAGCTTGGAAAATACTTTTCAAATAAATTTACAAGCAATATAAAAAACGTTACTGTGCCTTTAAGAAGCACACAAAAAAACTGTCACAGTTGAACTAACATGAACCGGATTAGTTATAGAAACCAAATTTTCACATTAAATTTATTAATTTAGCAAAGGATTGCACCCACTAGCAAATGGATGATTAACCCCTTAATACCAAAAAACGGATAACAATAAAAATATATACGTTTTTATCACAGTCAAAGGACAGTCTCACAGGTCTGCTGTGAGTGATTACCTCCCTCAAAACTAGTTTTGGAGACCCCTGAGCTCTGTAGAGACGTCCTGGATCATGCAGGGAGAACAGGAAGACTTGTGACTGAATTTTTACTGCGCAGTAAAAGCGCCAAAATAGGCCCCTCCCACTCATACTACAACAGTGGGGAAGCTCAGTAAACTGATTTTATTCAAAACAAACGTCAGCCATGTGGAAAAATAATGCCCATGAAAACATTTTCACCAAGTACCTCAGAGAAAAAACGATTAACATGCCAGTAAACGTTTTAAATATAAATATATGAGATGTTAATAAAAAGCCTGTTGCTAGTCGCTTTCACTGCAGAGAGGCTATAAGTTATATATATACAGTATTTTCTTAGTGAAGTGCCATTCCCCAGAAATACTTCAGTGCAAACATACACACATATCAGCCTGATACCAGTTACTACTACTGCATTTAAGGCTGTACTTACATTACATCGGTATTAGCAGTATTTTCTCAGTCAATTCCATTCCTTAGAAAATAATATACTGCAACATACCTCCTTGCAGGTGAACCCTGCCCGCTGTCCCCTGTTCTGAAGTTACCTCGCTCCTCAGAATGGCCGAGAACAGCAAATGGATCTTAGTTACGTCCGCTAAGATCATACACAACTCAGGTAGATTCTTCTTCTAATACTGCCTGAGAAAAAACAACACACTCCGGTGCTGTTTAAAATAACAAACTTTTGATTGAAGAAATAAAAACTAATTTTAATAACCACAGTCCTCTCACACGTCCTATCTATTAGTTAGGTGCAAGAGAATGACTGGGTATGACGTAGAGGGGAGGAGCTATATAGCAGCTCTGCTTGGGTGATCCTCTTGCACTTCCTGTTAGGGAGGAGTTAATATCCCATAAGTAATGGATGACCCGTGGACTGACTACACTTAACAGGAGAAATATATATATATATATATATGTGTGTGTGTGCGCGTATATATATATATATATATATATATATATATATGTGTGTGTGTGTGTGCGTGTATATATATATATATATATATATATATATATACACAGTATATGTGTGTATATATATATATATATATATATTGTATATATATATATATATATATATATGTATATATATATATATATATATATACAGTATATATATATAATATGTGTGTGTGTGTGTGTACGCACGCTCATGTTCTGGTAGAAGGTAGAATTTATTTTACATTAATTATTGGGCTTTCAGCCTGATACAACACTGGTTCCAAATGTGCCAGCCAAGCCTCACTTGTACTGACAGTGTGTAGCACTTTGTTGTGTGAGACGATCAAATAACTGCCAACTATCATGGCAGAATGATATATAAGCTGAAGATGATGCCAAGTATTTCTGTTTGCTGGAACACGTACGGCAGTTAGTGCCTTGTAAATAATTATTTAAAGGGACATTTAATCCAATATTTAAAGGGACACTGAACCCAATTTTTTTCTTTCGTGATTCAGACAGAGCATGACATTTTAAGCAACTTTCTAATTTACTCCTATATCAAATTTTCTTCATTCTCTTGGTATCTTTATTTGAAATGCAAGAATGTAAGTTTAGATGCCGGCCCATTTTTGATGAACAACCTGGGTTGTCCTTGCTGATTGGTGGATAAATTCATCCACCAATAAAAAAAGTGCTTTCCAGAGTTCTGAATAAAAAAAAAGCTTAGATGCCTTCTTTTCAAATAAAGTTAGCAAGAGAATGAAGAAAAATTTATAATAGGAGTAAATTAGAAAGTTGCTTAAAATTGCATGCTCTATCTGAATCATGAAAGAAAAAATGTGGGTTCAGTGTCCCTTTAATATCCCATACCAGTGCTCTCTCCAGGACCTATTAAGTGGGTGCACCACCCCACTGATTTTTCTGACCCCCAATATTAACCCTTTGACCCAATCTGACGTATATTTACGTCATGCAGTACTTAGTCCATCGTACCGAATAACGTATATATATATATACGTTGGCCTTTCAGGAAGCTCCAGCAGTCTCAGTTGTTAAGTGCTCTTCCTGCGCTGCAGGCATCTGCCTTCATATGGTAACAGAGCACGATCGGTGCTCCGTTATCATATGAATGCCGACTACCTGACAATGACACAGACAAAGCTGGTCTCACTGAATTATCCTGGCAGCTGTATGCAGGTGAAAATTGCTCAAAATTCACAATACACTTATTTAAGAGAAAGAAAAGTAATCTATACTAAACTATAGGCAAAAGCAAGTTAAATTGTAGTGTTGAGTTTAATTTGTATTTGATGCAAACTGAGCCTTTATAATAAGCCCCATGTGTTTTCCACGTACCTTCTACTCCACTATGAAATTCTGTATACCAGAGAGCTTCATTACTTTCTATGGAAGGCAAATCTCATTTATCTGGTACTTCCATATTCTGCCCTTTTTCTCATAAAATTCAGTGAGTTTAGCACCAGTGAAACCTGCACTATAATGTATCTTCAAACTAGAGAAAATTTGCTTATTGGGCCCATAGAAAGTAATGAAGCTCTCTGGGAAACTGAGGCTGTCAGTTTTTCAATTTTATTTTAAAAGAAGAAAAGAACTTGCAAAAGATACACATTAATATACAACATATCATCCTAATTTGTTTAAGTTACACAAACACTGTGAAAGCATAATCAGAATTTGTAAAATCACAATCCTAAATACAAAATAAAATATAGAAAGTGCAAAGTTTAAATGTAATACAACTTAATCTGAAGTGTAAAGTAATATAAAATACAAAGCACAAAGTGTAAATGCAGCTGAACTGTCATGTTATGTAGTGCTATATTGCACTGAGCTTGTCTCTTCTTCACATACAGAAATAAAGTGAACGTCCCTTGGAGAAGTATAGCAAAATCTGTCTTTTAAGAATTTTACTAGGGATCTCTCAGTGGTGGAGGATCATTTTAGATCACTTCATCAGAGCTGAAAGCTTTCGGTCACCTGGCCCCTTAGACAAGTAGCATTTTGCACGTTTTTTAAGAGCTTGAGCCATGTCTTGCTGCTCTGGGTACTAAATCCCTTCTTCTGAGAAGAGCTCCGGTTTAAATAAAAGGCTCAACCCCATTTTATAATATATAGCTTTAAACAGTGCTCTCATGAAGGTGAACGGTGCGATCGAGCGGTTGAGATTTGACAACAATGTAACACGGTTAAAAAAACAGCTATAGCAACAGGCAGTAAGGTTATAAACAATTAACCAAGGAACTTTTGGGGGGCAAAATATAGAGAAATAAATACATTTTTAAAAGGAGAGATTCTCATTGTGCTTTTTAATTGTGCAGAGTCTGTACAATTATGTAAAATAAATATTTAAAGGGACAGTCTACACCTTAGTCATCTTAAAGTCTTACCTTAGCATAAGCTGCAAATAGCCCCCTGCATCCTTTCTATATCATGCAGCAAAAAGGTAAAAAAGTTATTTTAAAATGAATATTGTTTCAGACCACTTTGAAATGGCTGTCAAGTTCCGCCCACTGATGACATCACTGTCTGGGCTGCATCTAGGCACTCTGCTGAAGAGCATTGACAGTCTGTTGAATACAACTAGTGAGCCTTTTGTGATTGGACGCCATATGCAGTCCAGATTGTGATGTCATCAGTGGGCGGAGCTTGGCAGACATTTCCAAGTAGCCAGAAACAATATTCATTATAAAATAACATTTTTACCGTTCCTGCTGCATGATATAGAAAGGGTGCAAGGAGGCTATTTGCAGCTTAATCTAAGGTAAGGCTTTAAAATGACTAAGGGTGTAGAATGTCCCTTTAACTTTTACTGTCCCTTTAAATCTTCTGATTTGATAATCTAAAAACCAAATGCGCAGTATTATCAACAAACGTGTTTTATTATTGATTTTTGGCTCCCGTTGGCTTCAAATTAAACCAAAAAACAACCTTCCGCTGCCATACTTAGGCTAATGGAAAACAAACATCTGACAGCGCTGTAAAGTGCCGCACAGTAGTCGTTTTAACGCCAAAAATAATTATCACCAGCAACCGAAACTCAGTCTAAGTTGTCAGGACTGCGCGAGTTACAAAACTTGTTTCACACAAATCAATTTCTACCCTACAATATATTACTGAACCCCTATATCTACCCTACAATATATTACTGAACCCCTATATCTACCCTACAATATATTACTGAATCCCTATATCTACCCTACAATATATTACTGAACCCCTATACCTACCCTACAATATATTACTGAACCCCTATACCTACACTAGAATATATTACTGAACCCCTATATCAACCCTACAATATATTACTGAATCCCTATATCTACCCTACAATATATTACTGAACCCCTATATCTACCCTACAATATATTACTTAATCCCTATATATACCCTACAATATATTAATGAACCCCTATATTTACCCTACAATATATTACTGAATCCCTATATCTACCCTACAATATATTACTGAACCCCTATACCTACCCTACAATATATTACTGAACCCCTATACCTACACTAGAATATATTACTAAACCCCTATATCAACCCTACAATATATTACTGAATCTCTATATCTACCCTACAATATATTACTGAACCCCTATATCTACCCTACAATATATTACTTAATCCCTATATATACCCTACAATATATTAATGAACCCCTATATCTACCCTACAAGTTATTACTGAATTCCTATATCTACCCTACAATATATTACTGAACCCCTATATCTACCCTGCAATATATTACTGAACCCCTATGTCAACCCTACAATATATTACTGAACCCCTATATCAACCCTATAATATATTACTGAACCACTATATCAACCCTACAATATATTACTGAACCCCTATATCAACCCTACAATATATTACTGAACCCCTATATCAACCCTACAATATATTACTGAACCCCTATACCAACCCTACAATATATTACTGAACCCCTATATCAACCCTACAATATATTACTGAATCCCTATATCAACCCTACAATATATTACTGAACCCCTATATCTACCCTACAATATATTACTGAATCCCTATATCTACCCTACAATATATTACTGAACCCCTATATCTACCCTACAATATATTACTGAACCCCTATACCTACCCTACAATATATTACTGAACCCCTATATCTACCCTACAATATATTACTGAACCCCTATATCTACCCTACAATATATTACTGAATCCCTATATCAACCCTACAATATATTACTGAACCCCTATATCAACCCTACAATATATTACTGAACACCTATATCTACCTTACAATATATTACTGAACCCCTATATCAACCCTACAATATATTACTGAACCCCTATATCTACCCTACAATATATTACTGAATCCCTATATCATATATAGACATTTCCAAGTAGCCAGAAACAATATTCATTATAAAATAACATTTTTACCGTTCCTGCTGCATGATATAGAAAGGGTGCAAGGAGGCTATTTGCAGCTTAATCTAAGGTAAGGCTTTAAAATGACTAAGGGTGTAGAATGTCCCTTTAACTTTTATTGTCCCTTTAAATCTTCTGATTTGATAATCTAAAAACCAAATGCGCAGTATTATCAACAAACGTGTTTTATTATTGATTTTTGGCTCCCGTTGGCTTCAAATTAAACCAAAAAACAACCTTCCGCTGCCATACTTAGGCTAGTGGAAAACAAACATCTGACAGCGCTGTAAAGTGCCGCACAGTAGTCGTTTTAACGCCAAAAAAAATTATCACCAGCAACCGAAACTCAGTCTAAGTTGTCTGGACCGCGCGAGTTACAAAACTTGTTTCACACAAATCAATTTTTACCCTACAATATATTACTGAACCCCTATATCTACCCTACAATATATTACTGAACCCCTATATCTACCCTACAATATATTACTGAATCCCTATATCTACCCTACAATATATTACTTAACCCCTATATCTACCCTACAATATATTACTGAACCCCTATACCTACCCTACAATATATTACTGAACCCCTATACCTACACTACAATATATTACTGAACCCCTATATCAACCCTACAATATATTACTGAATCCCTATATCTACCCTACAATATATTACTGAACCCCTATATCTACCCTACAATATATTACTTAATCCCTATATATACCCTACAATATATTACTGAACCCCTATATCTACCCTACAAGTTATTACTGAATCCCTATATCTACCCTACAATATATTACTGAACCCCTATATCTACCCTACAATATATTAATGAACCCCTATGTCAACCCTACAATATATTACTGAACCCCTATCTCAACCCTATAATATATTACTGAACCACTATATCAACCCAACAATATATTACTGAACCCCTATATCAACCCTACAATATATTACTGAACCCCTATATCAACCCTACAATATATTACTGAACCCCTAAATCAACCCTACAATATATTACTGAACCCCTATATCAACATTACAATATATTACTGAATCCCTATATCAACCCTACAATATATTACTGAACCCCTATATCTACCCTACAATATATTACTGAATCCCTATATCTACCCTACAATATATTACTGTACCCCTATATCTACCCTACAATATATTACTGAACCCCTATATCAACATTACAATATATTACTGAATCCCTATATCAACCCTACAATATATTACTGAACCCCTATATCTACCCTACAATATATTACTGAATCCCTATATCTACCCTACAATATATTACTGTACCCCTATATCTACCCTACAATATATTACATAACCCCTATATCAACCCTACAATATATTACTAAACCCCTATATCTACCCTACAATATATTACTTAACCCCTATATCTACCCTACAATATATTACTAAACCCCTATATCTACCCTACAATATATTACTAAACCCCTATATCTACCCTACAATATATTACTGAACCCCTATATCAACATTACAATATATTACTGAATCCCTATATCAACCCTACAATATATTACTGAGCCCCTATATCTACCCTACAATATATTACTTAACCCCTATATATACCCTACAATATATTACTGAACCCCTATATCTACCCTACAAGTTATTACTGAATCCCTATATCTACCCTACAATATATTACTGAACCCCTATATCTACCCTACAATATATTAATGAACCCCTATGTCAACCCTACAATATATTACTGAACCCCTATCTCAACCCTATAATATATTACTGAACCACTATATCAACCCAACAATATATTACTGAACCCCTATATCAACCCTACAATATATTACTGAACCCCTATATCAACCCTACAATATATTACTGAACCCCTATATCAACCCTACAATATATTACTGAACCCCTATATCAACATTACAATATATTACTGAATCCCTATATCAACCCTACAATATATTACTGAACCCCTATATCTACCCTACAATATATTACTGAATCCCTATATCTACCCTACAATATATTACTGTACCCCTATATCTACCCTACAATATATTACTGAACCCCTATATCAACATTTCAATATATTACTGAATCCCTATATCAACCCTACAATATATTACTGAACCCCTATATCTACCCTACAATATATTACTGAATCCCTATATCTACCCTACAATATATTAATGAACCCCTATGTCAACCCTACAATATATTACTGAACCCCTATCTCAACCCTATAATATATTACTGAACCACTATATCAACCCAACAATATATTACTGAACCCCTATATCAACCCTACAATATATTACTGAACCCCTATATCAACCCTACAATATATTACATAACCCCTATATCAACCCTACAATATATTACTAAACCCCTATATCTACCCTACAATATATTACTGAACCCCTATATCTATCCTACAATATATTACTGAACCCCTATATCTACCCTACAATATATTACTGAACCCCTATATCAACCCTACAATATATTACTGAATCCCTATATCTACCCTACAATATATTACTGAACCCCTATATCTACCCTACAATATATTACTGAACACCTATATCAACCCTACAATATATTACTGAACACCTATATCAACCCTACAATATATTACTGAATCCCTATATCAACCCTACAATATATTACTGAATCCCTATATCAACCCTACAATATATTACTGAATCCCTATATCAACCCTACAATATATTACTGAATCCCTATATCAACACTACAATATATTACTGAATCCCTATATCAACCCTACAATATATTACTAAGTCCCTATATCAACCCTGCAATATATTACTGAATCCCTATATCAACCCTACAATATATTACTGAACACCTATATCAACCCTACAATATATTACTGAATCCCTATATCTACCCTACAATATATTACTAAACCCCTATATCAACCCTGCAATATATTACTAAATCCCTATATCAACCCTACAATATATTACTGAATCCCTATATCAACCCTACAATATATTACTGAACCCCTATATCTACCCTACAATATATTACTGAACACCTATATCAACCCTACAATATATTACTGAATCCCTATATCAACCCTACAATATATTACTGAATCCCTATATCAACACTACAATATATTCCTGAATCCCTATATCAACCTTACAATATATTACTGAATCCCTATATAAACCCTACAATATATTACTGAATCCCTATATCAAAGCTACAATATATTACTGAGTCCATATATCAACCCTGCAATATATTACTGAATCCCTATATCAACCCTACAATATATTACTGAACACCTATATCAACCCTACAATATATTACTGAATCCTTATATCTACCCTACAATATATAACTAAACCCCTATATCAACCCTGCAATATATTACTAAATCCCTATATCAACCCTACAATATATTACTGAATCCCTATATCAACCCTACAATATATTACTGAACCCCTATATCTACCCTACAATATATTACTGAACACCTATATCAACCCTACAATATATTACTGAATCCCTATATCAACCCTGCAATATATTACTGAATCCCTATATCAACCCTACAATATATTACTGAATCCCTATATCTACCCTACAATATATTACTGAACCCCTATATCAACCCTACAATATATTACTGAACCCCTATATCTACCCTACAATATATTGCTGAACCCCTATATCTACCCTACAATATATTAATGAACCCCTATATCTACCCTACAATATATTACTGAACCCCTATATCTACCCTACAATATATTACTGAATCCCTATATCTACCCTACAATATATTACTGAACCCCTATATCTACCCTACAATATATTACTGAATCCCTATATCTACCCTACAATATATTACTGAACCCCTATATCTACTCTACAATATATTACTGAACCCCTATATCTACCCTACAATATATTACTGAACCCCTATATTAACCCTACAATATATTACTGAATCCCTATATCTACCCTACAATATATTACTGAACTCCTATATCTACCCTACAATATATTACTGAATCCCTATATCTACCCTACAATATATAATTGAACCCCTTTATCTACCCTACAATATTTTACTAAACCCCTATATCTACCCTACAATATATTACTGAACCCCTATATCTACCCTACAATATATTACTGAATCCCTATATCTACCCTACAATATATTACTGAATCCCTATATCTACCCTACAATATATTACTGAATCCCAATATCTACCCTACAATATATTACTGAATCCCTATATCTACCCTACAATATATTACTGAACCCCTATATCAACCCTACAATATATTACTGAACCCCTATATCTACCCTACAATATATTACTGAATCCCTATATCTACCCTACAATATATTACTGAACCCCTATATCTACCCTACAATATATTACTGAATCCCTATATCTACCCTACAATATATTACTGAATCCCTATATCTACCCTACAATATATTACTGAATCCCTATATCTACCCTACAATATATTACTGAATCCCTATATCTACCCTACAATATATTACTGAACCCCTATATCTACCCTACAATGTATTACTGAACCCCTATATCAACCCTACAATATATTACTGAATCCCTATATCTACCCTACAATATATTACTGAATCCCTATATCTACCCTACAATATATTACTGAATCCCTATATCAACCCTACAATATATTACTTAACCCCTATATCTACCCTACAATATATTACTGAATCCCTATATCTACCCTACAATATATTACTGAATCCCTATATCAACACTACAATATATTACTGAATCCCTATATCAACCCTACAATATATTACTGAACCCCTATATCTACCCTACAATATATTACTGAACCCCTATATCTACCCTACAATATATTACTTAACCCCTATATCTACCCTACAATATATTACTGAATCCCTATATCTACCCTACAATATATTACTGAATCCCTATATCTATCCTACAATATATTACTGAACCCCTATATCTACCCTACAATATATTACTGAATCCCTATATCTACCCTACAATATATTACTGAATCCCTATATCTATCCTACAATATATTACTGAACCCCTATATCTACCCTACAATATATTACTAAACCCCTATATCTACCCTACAATATATTACTTAACCCCTATATCTACCCTACAATATATTACTAAACCCCTATATCTACCCTACAATATATTACTGAACCCCTATATCAACATTACAATATATTACTGAATCCCTATATCAACCCTACAATATATTACTGAGCCCCTATATCTACCCTACAATATATTACTTAACCCCTATATCTACCCTACAATATATTACTGAGCCCCTATATCTACCCTACAATATATTACTTAACCCCTATATCTACCCTACAATATATTACTGAGCCCCTATATCTACCCTACAATATATTACTGAATCCCTATATCAAAGCTACAATATATTACTGAGTCCATATATCAACCCTGCAATATATTACTGAATCCCTATATCAACCCTACAATATATTACTGAACACCTATATCAACCCTACAATATATTACTGAATCCTTATATCTACCCTACAATATATAACTAAACCCCTATATCAACCCTGCAATATATTACTAAATCCCTATATCAACCCTACAATATATTACTGAATCCCTATACCAACCCTACAATATATTACTGAACCCCTATATCTACCCTACAATATATTACTGAACACCTATATCAACCCTACAATATATTACTGAATCCCTATATCAACCCTTTAATATATTACTGAATCCCTATATCTACCCTACAATATATTACTGAACCCCTATATCAACCCTACAATATATTACTGAACCCCTATATCTACCCTACAATATATTACTGAACCCCTATATCTACCCTACAATATATTAATGAACCCCTATATCTACCTACAATATATTAATGAACCCCTATATCTACCCTACAATATATTACTGAACCCCTATATCTACCCTACAATATATTACTGAATCCCTATATCTACCCTACAATATATTACTGAACCCCTATATCTACCCTACAATATATTACTGAATCCCTATATCTACCCTACAATATATTACTGAATCCCTATATCTATCCTACAATATATTACTGAACCCCTATATCTACCCTACAATATATTACTAAACCCCTATATCTACCCTACAATATATTACTTAACCCCTATATCTACCCTACAATATATTACTAAACCCCTATATCTACCCTACAATATATTACTAAACCCCTATATCTACCCTACAATATATTACTGAACCCCTATATCAACATTACAATATATTACTGAATCCCTATATCAACCCTACAATATATTACTGAGCCCCTATATCTACCCTACAATATATTACTTAACCCCTATATCTACCCTACAATATATTACTGAGCCCCTATATCTACCCTACAATATATTACTTAACGCCTATATCTACCCTACAATATATTACTGAGCCCCTATATCTACCCTACAATATATTACTGAATCCCTATATCAAAGCTACAATATATTACTGAGTCCATATATCAACCCTGCAATATATTACTGAATCCTTATATCAACCCTACAATATATTACTGAACACCTATATCAACCCTACAATATATTACTGAATCCTTATATCTACCCTACAATATATAACTAAACCCCTATATCAACCCTGCAATATATTACTAAATCCCTATATCAACCCTACAATATATTACTGAACCCCTATATCTACCCTACAATATATTACTGAACACCTATATCAACCCTACAATATATTACTGAATCCCTATATCAACCCTACAATATATTACTGAATCCCTATATCAACCCTACAATATATTACTGAATCCCTATATCTACCCTACAATATATTACTGAACCCCTATATCAACCCTACAATATATTACTGAACCCCTATATCTACCCTACAATATATTACTGAACCCCTATATCTACCCTACAATATATTAATGAACCCCTATATCTACCCTACAATATATTACTGAACCCCTATATCTACCCTACAATATATTACTGAATCCCTATATCTACCCTACAATATATTACTGAACCCCTATATCTACCCTACAATATATTACTGAATCCCTATATCTACCCTACAATATATTACTGAACCCCTATATCTACCCTACAATATATTACTGAACCCCTATATCTACCCTACAATATATTACTGAACCCCTATATTAACCCTACAATATATTACTGAATCTCCATATCTACCCTACAATATATTACTGAACCCCTATATCTACCCTACAATATATTACTGAATCCCTATATCTACCCTACAATATATAATTGAACCCCTTTATCTACCCTACAATATTTTACTAAACCCCTATATCTACCCTACAATATATTACTGAACCCCTATATCTACCCTACAATATATTACTGAATCCCTATATCTACCCTACAATATATTACTGAATCCCTATATCTACCCTACAATATATTACTGAATCCCAATATCTACCCTACAATATATTACTGAATCCCTATATCTACCCTACAATATATTACTGAACCCCTATATCAACCCTACAATATATTACTGAACCCCTATATCTACCCTACAATATATTACTGAATCCCTATATCTAGCCTACAATATATTACTGAACCCCTATATCTACCCTACAATATATTACTGAATCCCTATATCTACCCTACAATATATTACTGAATCCCTATATCTACCCTACAATATATTACTGAATCCCTATATCTACCCTACAATATATTACTGAACCCCTATATCTACCCTACAATGTATTACTGAACCCCTATATCAACCCTACAATATATTACTGAATCCCTATATCTACCCTACAATATATTACTGAATCCCTATATCTACCCTACAATATATTACTGAATCCCTATATCAACCCTACAATATATTACTTAACCCCTATATCTACCCTACAATATATTACTGAATCCCTATATCTACCCTACAATATATTACTGAATCCCTATATCAGCACTACAATATATTACTGAATCCCTATATCAACCCTACAATATATTACTGAACCCCTATATCTACCCTACAATATATTACTGAACCCCTATATCTACCCTACAATATGTTACTTAACCCCTATATCTACCCTACAATATATTACTGAATCCCTATATCTACCCTACAATATATTACTGAATCCCTATATCTATCCTACAATATATTACTGAACCCCTATATCTACCCTACAATATATTACTGAATCCCTATATCTACCCTACAATATATTACTGAATCCCTATATCTACCCTACAATATATTACTGAACCCCTATATCTACCCTACAATATATTACTAAACCCCTATATCTACCCTACAATATATTACTTAACCCCTATATCTACCCTACAATATATTACTAAACCCCTATATCTACCCTACAATATATTACTAAACCCCTATATCTACCCTACAATATATTACTGAACCCCTATATCAACATTACAATATATTACTGAATCCCTATATCAACCCTACAATATATTACTGAGCCCCTATATCTACCCTACAATATATTACTTAACCCCTATATCTACCCTACAATATATTACTGAGCCCCTATATCTACCCTACAATATATTACTTAACCCCTATATCTACCCTACAATATATTACTGAGCCCCTATATCTAACCTACAATATATTACTGAATCCCTATATCAAAGCTACAATATATTACTGAGTCCATATATCAACCCTGCAATATATTACTGAATCCCTATATCAACCCTACAATATATTACTGAACACCTATATCAACCCTACAATATATTACTGAATCCTTATATCTACCCTACAATATATAACTAAACCCCTATATCAACCCTGCAATATATTACTAAATCCCTATATCAACCCTACAATATATTACTGAATCCCTATATCAACCCTACAATATATTACTGAACCCCTATATCTACCCTACAATATATTACTGAACACCTATATCAACCCTACAATATATTACTGAATCCCTATATCAACCCTTTAATATATTACTGAATCCCTATATCTACCCTACAATATATTACTGAACCCCTATATCAACCCTACAATATATTACTGAACCCCTATATCTACCCTACAATATATTAATGAACCCCTATATCTACCCTACAATATATTAATGAACCCCTATATCTACCCTACAATATATTACTGAACCCCTATATCTACCCTACAATATATTACTGAATCCCTATATCTACCCTACAATATATTACTGAACCCCTATATCTACCCTACAATATATTACTGAATCCCTATATCTACCCTACAATATATTACTGAATCCCTATATCTATCCTACAATATATTACTGAACACCTATATCAACCCTACAATATATTACTGAATCCTTATATCTACCCTACAATATATAACTAAACCCCTATATCAACCCTGCAATATATTACTAAATCCCTATATCAACCCTACAATATATTACTGAACCCCTATATCTACCCTACAATATATTACTGAACACCTATATCAACCCTACAATATATTACTGAATCCCTATATCAACCCTACAATATATTACTGAATCCCTATATCAACCCTACAATATATTACTAAATCCCTATATCTACCCTACAATATATTACTGAACCCCTATATCAACCCTACAATATATTACTGAACCCCTATATCTACCCTACAATATATTACTGAACCCCTATATCTACCCTACAATATATTAATGAACCCCTATATCTACCCTACAATATATTACTGAACCCCTATATCTACCCTACAATATATTACTGAATCCCTATATCTACCCTACAATATATTACTGAACCCCTATATCTACCCTACAATATATTACTGAATCCCTATATCTACCCTACAATATATTACTGAACCCCTATATCTACCCTACAATATATTACTGAACCCCTATATCTACCCTACAATATATTACTGAACCCCTATATTAACCCTACAATATATTACTGAATCTCCATATCTACCCTACAATATATTACTGAACCCCTATATCTACCCTACAATATATTACTGAATCCCTATATCTACCCTACAATATATAATTGAACCCCTTTATCTACCCTACAATATTTTACTAAACCCCTATATCTACCCTACAATATATTACTGAACCCCTATATCTACCCTACAATATATTACTGAATCCCTATATCTACCCTACAATATATTACTGAATCCCTATATCTACCCTACAATATATTACTGAATCCCAATATCTACCCTACAATATATTACTGAATCCCTATATCTACCCTACAATATATTACTGAACCCCTATATCAACCCTACAATATATTACTGAACCCCTATATCTACCCTACAATATATTACTGAATCCCTATATCTAGCCTACAATATATTACTGAACCCCTATATCTACCCTACAATATATTACTGAATCCCTATATCTACCCTACAATATATTACTGAATCCCTATATCTACCCTACAATATATTACTGAATCCCTATATCTACCCTACAATATATTACTGAACCCCTATATCTACCCTACAATGTATTACTGAACCCCTATATCAACCCTACAATATATTACTGAATCCCTATATCTACCCTACAATATATTACTGAATCCCTATATCTACCCTACAATATATTACTGAATCCCTATATCAACCCTACAATATATTACTTAACCCCTATATCTACCCTACAATATATTACTGAATCCCTATATCTACCCTACAATATATTACTGAATCCCTATATCAGCACTACAATATATTACTGAATCCCTATATCAACCCTACAATATATTACTGAACCCCTATATCTACCCTACAATATATTACTGAACCCCTATATCTACCCTACAATATGTTACTTAACCCCTATATCTACCCTACAATATATTACTGAATCCCTATATCTACCCTACAATATATTACTGAATCCCTATATCTATCCTACAATATATTACTGAACCCCTATATCTACCCTACAATATATTACTGAATCCCTATATCTACCCTACAATATATTACTGAATCCCTATATCTATCCTACAATATATTACTGAACCCCTATATCTACCCTACAATATATTACTAAACCCCTATATCTACCCTACAATATATTACTTAACCCCTATATCTACCCTACAATATATTACTAAACCCCTATATCTACCCTACAATATATTACTAAACCCCTATATCTACCCTACAATATATTACTGAACCCCTATATCAACATTACAATATATTACTGAATCCCTATATCAACCCTACAATATATTACTGAGCCCCTATATCTACCCTACAATATATTACTTAACCCCTATATCTACCCTACAATATATTACTGAGCCCCTATATCTACCCTACAATATATTACTTAACCCCTATATCTACCCTACAATATATTACTGAGCCCCTATATCTAACCTACAATATATTACTGAATCCCTATATCAAAGCTACAATATATTACTGAGTCCATATATCAACCCTGCAATATATTACTGAATCCCTATATCAACCCTACAATATATTACTGAACACCTATATCAACCCTACAATATATTACTGAATCCTTATATCTACCCTACAATATATAACTAAACCCCTATATCAACCCTGCAATATATTACTAAATCCCTATATCAACCCTACAATATATTACTGAATCCCTATATCAACCCTACAATATATTACTGAACCCCTATATCTACCCTACAATATATTACTGAACACCTATATCAACCCTACAATATATTACTGAATCCCTATATCAACCCTTTAATATATTACTGAATCCCTATATCTACCCTACAATATATTACTGAACCCCTATATCAACCCTACAATATATTACTGAACCCCTATATCTACCCTACAATATATTAATGAACCCCTATATCTACCCTACAATATATTAATGAACCCCTATATCTACCCTACAATATATTACTGAACCCCTATATCTACCCTACAATATATTACTGAATCCCTATATCTACCCTACAATATATTACTGAACCCCTATATCTACCCTACAATATATTACTGAATCCCTATATCTACCCTACAATATATTACTGAATCCCTATATCTACCCTACAATATATTACTGAACCCCTATATCTACCCTACAATATATTACTAAACCCCTATATCTACCCTACAATATATTACTTAACCCCTATATCTACCCTACAATATATTACTAAACCCCTATATCTACCCTACAATATATTACTAAACCCCTATATCTACCCTACAATATATTACTGAACCCCTATATCAACATTACAATATATTACTGAATCCCTATATCAACCCTACAATATATTACTGAGCCCCTATATCTACCCTACAATATATTACTTAACCCCTATATAGGGGTTAAGTAATATATTGTAGGGTTGATATAGGGATTTAGTAATATATTGCAGGGTTGATATAGGGGTTTAGTTATATATTGTAGGGTAGATATAAGGATTCAGTAATATATTGTAGGGTTGATATAGGTATCTACCCTACAATATATTACTTAACCCCTATATCTACCCTACAATATATTACTAAACCCCTATATCTACCCTACAATATATTACTAAACCCCTATATCTACCCTACAATATATTACTGAGCCCCTATATCTACCCTACAATATATTACTGAATCCCTATATCAAAGCTACAATATATTACTGAGTCCATATATCAACCCTGCAATATATTACTGAATCCTTATATCAACCCTACAATATATTACTGAACACCTATATCAACCCTACAATATATTACTGAATCCTTATATCTACCCTACAATATATTACTAAACCCCTATATCAACCCTGCAATATATTACTAAATCCCTATATCAACCCTACAATATATTACTGAATCCCTATATCAACCCTACAATATATTACTGAACCCCTATATCTACCCTACAATATATTACTGAACACCTATATCAACCCTACAATATATTACTGAATCCCTATATCTACCCTACAATATATTACTGAACCCCTATATCTACCCTACAATATATTACTGAATCCCTATATCTACCCTACAATATATTACTGAATCCCTATATCAACCCTACAATATATTACTGAACCCCTATATCTACCCTACAATATATTACTAAACCCCTATATCTACCCTACAATATATTACTTAACCCCTATATCTACCCTACAATATATTACTAAACCCCTATATCTACCCTACAATATATTACTAAACCCCTATATCTACCCTACAATATATTACTGAGCCCCTATATCTACCCTACAATATATTACTGAATCCCTATATCAAAGCTACAATATATTACTGAGTCCATATATCAACCCTGCAATATATTACTGAATCCTTATATCAACCCTACAATATATTACTGAACACCTATATCAACCCTACAATATATTACTGAATCCTTATATCTACCCTACAATATATAACTAAACCCCTATATCAACCCTGCAATATATTACTAAATCCCTATATCAACCCTACAATATATTACTGAATCCCTATATCAACCCTACAATATATTACTGAACCCCTATATCTACCCTACAATATATTACTGAACACCTATATCAACCCTACAATATATTACTGAATCCCTATATCAACCCTACAATATATTACTGAATCCCTATATCAACCCTACAATATATTACTAAATCCCTATATCTACCCTACAATATATTACTGAACCCCTATATCAACCCTACAATATATTACTGAACCCCTATATCTACCCTACAATATATTACTGAACCCCTATATCTACCCTACAATATATTACTGAGCCCCTATATCTACCCTACAATATATTACTGAATCCCTATATCAACCCTACAATATATTACTGAACCCCTATATCTACCCTACAATATATTACTGAACACCTATATCAACCCTACAATATATTACTGAATCCCTATATCTACCCTACAATATATTACTGAACCCCTATATCTACCCTACAATATATTACTGAATCCCTATATCTACCCTACAATATATTACTGAATCCCTATATCTATCCTACAATATATTACTGAACCCCTATATCTACCCTACAATATATTACTAAACCCCTATATCTACCCTACAATATATTACTAAACCCCTATATCTACCCTACAATATATTACTAAACCCCTATATCTACCCTACAATATATTACTGAGCCCCTATATCTACCCTACAATATATTACTGAATCCCTATATCAAAGCTACAATATATTACTGAGTCCATATATCAACCCTGCAATATATTACTGAATCCTTATATCAACCCTACAATATATTACTGAACACCTATATCAACCCTACAATATATTACTGAATCCTTATATCTACCCTACAATATATAACTAAACCCCTATATCAACCCTGCAATATATTACTAAATCCCTATATCAACCCTACAATATATTACTGAATCCCTATATCAACCCTACAATATATTACTGAACCCCTATATCTACCCTACAATATATTACTGAACACCTATATCAACCCTACAATATATTACTGAATCCCTATATCAACCCTACAATATATTACTGAATCCCTATATCAACCCTACAATATATTACTAAATCCCTATATCTACCCTACAATATATTACTGAACCCCTATATCAACCCTACAATATATTACTGAACCCCTATATCTACCCTACAATATATTACTGAACCCCTATATCTACCCTACAATATATTACTGAGCCCCTATATCTACCCTACAATATATTACTTAACCCCTATATCTACCCTACAATATATTACTGAGCCCCTATATCTAACCTACAATATATTACTGAATCCCTATATCAAAGCTACAATATATTACTGAGTCCATATATCAACCCTGCAATATATTACTGAATCCCTATATCAACCCTACAATATATTACTGAACACCTATATCAACCCTACAATATATTACTGAATCCTTATATCTACCCTACAATATATAACTAAACCCCTATATCAACCCTGCAATATATTACTAAATCCCTATATCAACCCTACAATATATTACTGAATCCCTATATCAACCCTACAATATATTACTGAACCCCTATATCTACCCTACAATATATTACTGAACACCTATATCAACCCTACAATATATTACTGAATCCCTATATCAACCCTTTAATATATTACTGAATCCCTATATCTACCCTACAATATATTACTGAACCCCTATATCAACCCTACAATATATTACTGAACCCCTATATCTACCCTACAATATATTAATGAACCCCTATATCTACCCTACAATATATTACTGAACCCCTATATCTACCCTACAATATATTACTGAACCCCTATATCTACCCTACAATATATTACTGAATCCCTATATCTACCCTACAATATATTACTGAACCCCTATATCTACCCTACAATATATTACTGAATCCCTATATCTACCCTACAATATATTACTGAATCCCTATATCTATCCTACAATATATTACTGAACCCCTATATCTACCCTACAATATATTACTAAACCCCTATATCTACCCTACAATATATTACTTAACCCCTATATCTACCCTACAATATATTACTAAACCCCTATATCTACCCTACAATATATTACTAAACCCCTATATCTACCCTACAATATATTACTGAACCCCTATATCAACATTACAATATATTACTGAATCCCTATATCAACCCTACAATATATTACTGAGCCCCTATATCTACCCTACAATATATTACTTAACCCCTATATCTACCCTACAATATATTACTGAGCCCCTATATCTACCCTACAATATATTACTTAACGCCTATATCTACCCTACAATATATTACTGAGCCCCTATATCTACCCTACAATATATTACTGAATCCCTATATCAAAGCTACAATATATTACTGAGTCCATATATCAACCCTGCAATATATTACTGAATCCTTATATCAACCCTACAATATATTACTGAACACCTATATCAACCCTACAATATATTACTGAATCCTTATATCTACCCTACAATATATAACTAAACCCCTATATCAACCCTGCAATATATTACTAAATCCCTATATCAACCCTACAATATATTACTGAATCCCTATATCAACCCTACAATATATTACTGAACCCCTATATCTACCCTACAATATATTACTGAACACCTATATCAACCCTACAATATATTACTGAATCCCTATATCAACCCTACAATATATTACTGAATCCCTATATCAACCCTACAATATATTACTAAATCCCTATATCTACCCTACAATATATTACTGAACCCCTATATCAACCCTACAATATATTACTGAACCCCTATATCTACCCTACAATATATTACTGAACCCCTATATCTACCCTACAATATATTAATGAACCCCTATATCTACCCTACAATATATTACTGAATCCCTATATCTACCCTACAATATATTACTGAACCCCTATATCTACCCTACAATATATTACTGAATCCCTATATCTACCCTACAATATATTACTGAACCCCTATATCTACCCTACAATATATTACTGAACCCCTATATCTACCCTACAATATATTACTGAACCCCTATATCAACCCTACAATATATTACTGAATCCCTATATCTACCCTACAATATATTACTGAACCCCTATATCTACCCTACAATATATTACTGAATCCCTATATCTACCCTACAATATATAATTGAACCCCTTTATCTACCCTACAATATTTTACTAAACCCCTATATCTACCCTACAATATATTACTGAACCCCTATATCTACCCTACAATATATTACTGAATCCCTATATCTACCCTACAATATATTACTGAATCCCTATATCTACCCTACAATATATTACTGAATCCCTATATCTACCCTACAATATATTACTGAATCCCTATATCTACCCTACAATATATTACTGAACCCCTATATCAACCCTACAATATATTACTGAACCCCTATATCTACCCTACAATATATTACTGAATCCCTATATCTACCCTACAATATATTACTGAACCCCTATATCTACCCTACAATATATTACTGAATCCCTATATCTACCCTACAATATATTACTGAATCCCTATATCTACCCTACAATATATTACTGAATCCCTATATCTACCCTACAATATATTACTGAACCCCTATATCTACCCTACAATGTATTACTGAACCCCTATATCAACCCTACAATATATTACTGAACCCCTATATCTACCCTACAATATATTACTGAATCCCTATATCTACCCTACAATATATTACTGAATCCCTATATCAACCCTACAATATATTACTGAACCCCTATATCTACCCTACAATATATTACTGAATCCCTATATCTACCCTACAATATATTACTGAATCCCTATATCAACACTACAATATATTACTGAATCCCTATATCAACCCTACAATATATTACTGAACCCCTATATCTACCCTACAATATATTACTGAACCCCTATATCTACCCTACAATATATTACTTAACCCCTATATCTACCCTACAATATATTACTGAATCCCTATATCTACCCTACAATATATTACTGAATCCCTATATCTACCCTACAATATATTACTGAACCCCTATATCTACCCTACAATATATTACTGAATCCCTATATCTACCCTACAATATATTACTGAATCCCTATATCTATCCTACAATATATTACTGAACCCCTATATCTACCCTACAATATATTACTAAACCCCTATATCTACCCTACAATATATTACTTAACCCCTATATCTACCCTATCTACCCTACAATATATTACTAAACCCCTATATCTACCCTACAATATATTACTAAACCCCTATATCTACCCTACAATATATTACTGAACCCCTATATCAACATTACAATATATTACTGAATCCCTATATCAACCCTACAATATATTACTGAGCCCCTATATCTACCCTACAATATATTACTTAACCCCTATATAGGGGTTAAGTAATATATTGTAGGGTTGATATAGGGATTTAGTAATATATTGCAGGGTTGATATAGGGGTTTAGTTATATATTGTAGGGTAGATATAAGGATTCAGTAATATATTGTAGGGTTGATATAGGTATCTACCCTACAATATATGACTTAACCCCTATATCTACCCTACAATATATTACTAAACCCCTATATCTACCCTACAATATATTACTAAACCCCTATATCTACCCTACAATATATTACTGAACCCCTATATCTACCCTACAATATATTACTGAATCCCTATATCAAAGCTACAATATATTACTGAGTCCATATATCAACCCTGCAATATATTACTGAATCCTTATATCAACCCTACAATATATTACTGAACACCTATATCAACCCTACAATATATTACTGAATCCTTATATCTACCCTACAATATATAACTAAACCCCTATATCAACCCTGCAATATATTACTAAATCCCTATATCAACCCTACAATATATTACTGAATCCCTATATCAACCCTACAATATATTACTGAACCCCTATATCTACCCTACAATATATTACTGAACACCTATATCAACCCTACAATATATTACTGAATCCCTATATCTACCCTACAATATATTACTGAACCCCTATATCTACCCTACAATATATTACTGAATCCCTATATCTACCCTACAATATATTACTGAATCCCTATATCTATCCTACAATATATTACTGAACCCCTATATCTACCCTACAATATATTACTAAACCCCTATATCTACCCTACAATATATTACTTAACCCCTATATCTACCCTACAATATATTACTAAACCCCTATATCTACCCTACAATATATTACTAAACCCCTATATCTACCCTACAATATATTACTGAGCCCCTATATCTACCCTACAATATATTACTGAATCCCTATATCAAAGCTACAATATATTACTGAGTCCATATATCAACCCTGCAATATATTACTGAATCCCTATATCAACCCTACAATATATTACTGAACACCTATATCAACCCTACAATATATTACTGAATCCTTATATCTACCCTACAATATATAACTAAACCCCTATATCAACCCTGCAATATATTACTAAATCCCTATATCAACCCTACAATATATTACTGAATCCCTATATCAACCCTACAATATATTACTGAACCCCTATATCTACCCTACAATATATTACTGAACACCTATATCAACCCTACAATATATTACTGAATCCCTATATCAACCCTACAATATATTACTGAATCCCTATATCAACCCTACAATATATTACTAAATCCCTATATCTACCCTACAATATATTACTGAACCCCTATATCAACCCTACAATATATTACTGAATCCCTATATCTACCCTACAATATATTACTGAATCCCTATATCTATCCTACAATATATTACTGAACCCCTATATCTACCCTACAATATATTACTAAACCCCTATATCTACCCTACAATATATTACTTAACCCCTATATCTACCCTACAATGTATTACTGAACCCCTATATCAACCCTACAATATATTACTGAATCCCTATATCTACCCTACAATATATTACTGAATCCCTATATCTACCCTACAATATATTACTGAATCCCTATATCAACCCTACAATATATTACTTAACCCCTATATCTACCCTACAATATATTACTGAATCCCTATATCTACCCTACAATATATTACTGAATCCCTATATCAACACTACAATATATTACTGAATCCCTATATCAACCCTACAATATATTACTGAACCCCTATATCTACCCTACAATATATTACTGAACCCCTATATCTACCCTACAATATATTACTTAACCCCTATATCTACCCTACAATATATTACTGAATCCCTATATCTACCCTACAATATATTACTGAATCCCTATATCTATCCTACAATATATTACTGAACCCCTATATCTACCCTACAATATATTACTGAATCCCTATATCTACCCTACAATATATTACTGAATCCCTATATCTACCCTACAATATATTACTGAACCCCTATATCTACCCTACAATATATTACTAAACCCCTATATCTACCCTACAATATATTACTGAACCCCTATATCTACCCTATCTACCCTACAATATATTACTAAACCCCTATATCTACCCTACAATATATTACTAAACCCCTATATCTACCCTACAATATATTACTGAACCCCTATATCAACATTACAATATATTACTGAATCCCTATATCTACCCTACAATATATTACTGAACCCCTATATCTACCCTACAATATATTACTGAACCCCTATATAGGGGTTAAGTAATATATTGTAGGGTTGATATAGGGATTTAGTAATATATTGCAGGGTTGATATAGGGGTTTAGTTATATATTGTAGGGTAGATATAAGGATTCAGTAATATATTGTAGGGTTGATATAGGTATCTACCCTACAATATATGACTTAACCCCTATATCTACCCTACAATATATTACTAAACCCCTATATCTACCCTACAATATATTACTAAACCCCTATATCTACCCTACAATATATTACTGAGCCCCTATATCTACCCTACAATATATTACTGAATCCCTATATCAAAGCTACAATATATTACTGAGTCCATATATCAACCCTGCAATATATTACTGAATCCCTATATCAACCCTACAATATATTACTGAATCCCTATATCTACCCTACAATATATTACTGAATCCTTATATCTACCCTACAATATATAACTAAACCCCTATATCAACCCTGCAATATATTACTAAATCCCTATATCAACCCTACAATATATTACTGAATCCCTATATCAACCCTACAATATATTACTGAACCCCTATATCTACCCTACAATATATTACTGAACACCTATATCAACCCTACAATATATTACTGAATCCCTATATCAACCCTACAATATATTACTGAATCCCTATATCAACCCTACAATATATTACTAAATCCCTATATCTACCCTACAATATATTACTGAACCCCTATATCAACCCTACAATATATTACTGAACCCCTATATCTACCCTACAATATATTACTGAACCCCTATATCTACCCTACAATATATTAATGAACCCCTATATCTACCCTACAATATATTACTGAATCCCTATATCTACCCTACAATATATTACTGAACCCCTATATCTACCCTACAATATATTACTGAATCCCTATATCTACCCTACAATATATTACTGAACCCCTATATCTACCCTACAATATATTACTGAACCCCTATATCTACCCTACAATATATTACTGAACCCCTATATTAACCCTACAATATATTACTGAATCCCTATATCTACCCTACAATATATTACTGAACCCCTATATCTACCCTACAATATATTACTGAATCCCTATATCTACCCTACAATATATAATTGAACCCCTTTATCTACCCTACAATATTTTACTAAACCCCTATATCTACCCTACAATATATTACTGAACCCCTATATCTACCCTACAATATATTACTGAATCCCTATATCTACCCTACAATATATTACTGAATCCCTATATCTACCCTACAATATATTACTGAATCCCAATATCTACCCTACAATATATTACTGAATCCCTATATCTACCCTACAATATATTACTGAACCCCTATATCAACCCTACAATATATTACTGAACCCCTATATCTACCCTACAATATATTACTGAATCCCTATATCTACCCTACAATATATTACTGAACCCCTATATCTACCCTACAATATATTACTGAATCCCTATATCTACCCTACAATATATTACTGAATCCCTATATCTACCCTACAATATATTACTGAATCCCTATATCTACCCTACAATATATTACTGAACCCCTATATCTACCCTACAATATATTACTGAACCCCTATATCAACCCTACAATATATTACTGAATCCCTATATCTACCCTACAATATATTACTGAATCCCTATATCTACCCTACAATATATTACTGAATCCCTATATCAACCCTACAATATATTACTTAACCCCTATATCTACCCTACAATATATTACTGAATCCCTATATCTACCCTACAATATATTACTGAATCCCTATATCAACACTACAATATATTACTGAATCCCTATATCAACCCTACAATATATTACTGAACCCCTATATCTACCCTACAATATATTACTGAACCCCTATATCTACCCTACAATATATTACTTAACCCCTATATCTACCCTACAATATATTACTGAATCCCTATATCTACCCTACAATATATTACTGAATCCCTATATCTATCCTACAATATATTACTGAACCCCTATATCTACCCTACAATATATTACTGAATCCCTATATCTACCCTACAATATATTACTGAATCCCTATATCTATCCTACAATATATTACTGAACCCCTATATCTACCCTACAATATATTACTAAACCCCTATATCTACCCTACAATATATTACTTAACCCCTATATCTACCCTATCTACCCTACAATATATTACTAAACCCCTATATCTACCCTACAATATATTACTAAACCCCTATATCTACCCTACAATATATTACTGAACCCCTATATCAACATTACAATATATTACTGAATCCCTATATCAACCCTACAATATATTACTGAGCCCCTATATCTACCCTACAATATATTACTGAACCCCTATATAGGGGTTAAGTAATATATTGTAGGGTTGATATAGGGATTTAGTAATATATTGCAGGGTTGATATAGGGGTTTAGTTATATATTGTAGGGTAGATATAAGGATTCAGTAATATATTGTAGGGTTGATATAGGTATCTACCCTACAATATATGACTTAACCCCTATATCTACCCTACAATATATTACTAAACCCCTATATCTACCCTACAATATATTACTGAACCCCTATATCTACCCTACAATATATTACTGAGCCCCTATATCTACCCTACAATATATTACTGAATCCCTATATCAAAGCTACAATATATTACTGAGTCCATATATCAACCCTGCAATATATTACTGAATCCTTATATCAACCCTACAATATATTACTGAACACCTATATCAACCCTACAATATATTACTGAATCCTTATATCTACCCTACAATATATTACTGAACCCCTATATCAACCCTGCAATATATTACTAAATCCCTATATCAACCCTACAATATATTACTGAATCCCTATATCAACCCTACAATATATTACTGAACCCCTATATCTACCCTACAATATATTACTGAACACCTATATCAACCCTACAATATATTACTGAATCCCTATATCTACCCTACAATATATTACTGAACCCCTATATCTACCCTACAATATATTACTGAATCCCTATATCTACCCTACAATATATTACTGAATCCCTATATCTATCCTACAATATATTACTGAACCCCTATATCTACCCTACAATATATTACTGAACCCCTATATCTACCCTACAATATATTACTTAACCCCTATATCTACCCTACAATATATTACTAAACCCCTATATCTACCCTACAATATATTACTAAACCCCTATATCTACCCTACAATATATTACTGAGCCCCTATATCTACCCTACAATATATTACTGAATCCCTATATCAAAGCTACAATATATTACTGAGTCCATATATCAACCCTGCAATATATTACTGAATCCTTATATCAACCCTACAATATATTACTGAACACCTATATCAACCCTACAATATATTACTGAATCCTTATATCTACCCTACAATATATAACTAAACCCCTATATCAACCCTGCAATATATTACTAAATCCCTATATCAACCCTACAATATATTACTGAATCCCTATATCAACCCTACAATATATTACTGAACCCCTATATCTACCCTACAATATATTACTGAACACCTATATCAACCCTACAATATATTACTGAATCCCTATATCAACCCTACAATATATTACTGAATCCCTATATCAACCCTACAATATATTACTAAATCCCTATATCTACCCTACAATATATTACTGAACCCCTATATCAACCCTACAATATATTACTGAATCCCTATATCTACCCTACAATATATTACTGAATCCCTATATCTATCCTACAATATATTACTGAACCCCTATATCTACCCTACAATATATTACTAAACCCCTATATCTACCCTACAATATATTACTTAACCCCTATATCTACCCTACAATGTATTACTGAACCCCTATATCAACCCTACAATATATTACTGAATCCCTATATCTACCCTACAATATATTACTGAATCCCTATATCTACCCTACAATATATTACTGAATCCCTATATCAACCCTACAATATATTACTTAACCCCTATATCTACCCTACAATATATTACTGAATCCCTATATCTACCCTACAATATATTACTGAATCCCTATATCAACACTACAATATATTACTGAATCCCTATATCAACCCTACAATATATTACTGAACCCCTATATCTACCCTACAATATATTACTGAACCCCTATATCTACCCTACAATATATTACTTAACCCCTATATCTACCCTACAATATATTACTGAATCCCTATATCTACCCTACAATATATTACTGAATCCCTATATCTATCCTACAATATATTACTGAACCCCTATATCTACCCTACAATATATTACTGAATCCCTATATCTACCCTACAATATATTACTGAATCCCTATATCTATCCTACAATATATTACTGAACCCCTATATCTACCCTACAATATATTACTAAACCCCTATATCTACCCTACAATATATTACTGAACCCCTATATCTACCCTATCTACCCTACAATATATTACTAAACCCCTATATCTACCCTACAATATATTACTAAACCCCTATATCTACCCTACAATATATTACTGAACCCCTATATCAACATTACAATATATTACTGAATCCCTATATCAACCCTACAATATATTACTGAGCCCCTATATCTACCCTACAATATATTACTTAACCCCTATATAGGGGTTAAGTAATATATTGTAGGGTTGATATAGGGATTTAGTAATATATTGCAGGGTTGATATAGGGGTTTAGTTATATATTGTAGGGTAGATATAAGGATTCAGTAATATATTGTAGGGTTGATATAGGTATCTACCCTACAATATATGACTTAACCCCTATATCTACCCTACAATATATTACTGAACCCCTATATCTACCCTACAATATATTACTAAACCCCTATATCTACCCTACAATATATTACTGAGCCCCTATATCTACCCTACAATATATTACTGAATCCCTATATCAAAGCTACAATATATTACTGAGTCCATATATCAACCCTGCAATATATTACTGAATCCCTATATCAACCCTACAATATATTACTGAACACCTATATCAACCCTACAATATATTACTGAATCCTTATATCTACCCTACAATATATAACTAAACCCCTATATCAACCCTGCAATATATTACTAAATCCCTATATCAACCCTACAATATATTACTGAATCCCTATATCA
This sequence comes from Bombina bombina, assembly GCF_027579735.1. Classification (NCBI taxonomy): domain Eukaryota; kingdom Metazoa; phylum Chordata; class Amphibia; order Anura; family Bombinatoridae; genus Bombina; species Bombina bombina. The sequence continues at coordinate 46,548,450 of NC_069505.1, read as the reverse complement.
ACCCTACAATATATTACTGAACCCCTATATCTACCCTACAATATATTACTGAACACCTATATCAACCCTACAATATATTACTGAATCCCTATATCTACCCTACAATATATTACTGAACCCCTATATCTACCCTACAATATATTACTGAATCCCTATATCTACCCTACAATATATTACTGAATCCCTATATCTATCCTACAATATATTACTGAACCCCTATATCTACCCTACAATATATTACTAAACCCCTATATCTACCCTACAATATATTACTTAACCCCTATATCTACCCTACAATATATTACTAAACCCCTATATCTACCCTACAATATATTACTAAACCCCTATATCTACCCTACAATATATTACTGAGCCCCTATATCTACCCTACAATATATTACTGAATCCCTATATCAAAGCTACAATATATTACTGAGTCCATATATCAACCCTGCAATATATTACTGAATCCTTATATCAACCCTACAATATATTACTGAACACCTATATCAACCCTACAATATATTACTGAATCCTTATATCTACCCTACAATATATAACTAAACCCCTATATCAACCCTACAATATATTACTAAATCCCTATATCAACCCTACAATATATTACTGAATCCCTATATCAACCCTACAATATATTACTGAACCCCTATATCTACCCTACAATATATTACTGAACACCTATATCAACCCTACAATATATTACTGAATCCCTATATCAACCCTACAATATATTACTGAATCCCTATATCAACCCTACAATATATTACTAAATCCCTATATCTACCCTACAATATATTACTGAACCCCTATATCAACCCTACAATATATTACTGAACCCCTATATCTACCCTACAATATATTACTGAACCCCTATATCTACCCTACAATATATTACTGAGCCCCTATATCTACCCTACAATATATTACTGAATCCCTATATCAACCCTACAATATATTACTGAACCCCTATATCTACCCTACAATATATTACTGAACACCTATATCAACCCTACAATATATTACTGAATCCCTATATCTACCCTACAATATATTACTGAACCCCTATATCTACCCTACAATATATTACTGAATCCCTATATCTACCCTACAATATATTACTGAATCCCTATATCTATCCTACAATATATTACTGAACCCCTATATCTACCCTACAATATATTACTAAACCCCTATATCTACCCTACAATATATTACTTAACCCCTATATCTACCCTACAATATATTACTAAACCCCTATATCTACCCTACAATATATTACTAAACCCCTATATCTACCCTACAATATATTACTGAGCCCCTATATCTACCCTACAATATATTACTGAATCCCTATATCAAAGCTACAATATATTACTGAGTCCATATATCAACCCTGCAATATATTACTGAATCCTTATATCAACCCTACAATATATTACTGAACACCTATATCAACCCTACAATATATTACTGAATCCTTATATCTACCCTACAATATATAACTAAACCCCTATATCAACCCTGCAATATATTACTAAATCCCTATATCAACCCTACAATATATTACTGAATCCCTATATCAACCCTACAATATATTACTGAACCCCTATATCTACCCTACAATATATTACTGAACACCTATATCAACCCTACAATATATTACTGAATCCCTATATCAACCCTACAATATATTACTGAATCCCTATATCAACCCTACAATATATTACTGAATCCCTATATCTACCCTACAATATATTACTGAACCCCTATATCAACCCTACAATATATTACTGAACCCCTATATCTACCCTACAATATATTACTGAACCCCTATATCTACCCTACAATATATTACTGAGCCCCTATATCTACCCTACAATATATTACTTAACCCCTATATCTACCCTACAATATATTACTGAGCCCCTATATCTAACCTACAATATATTACTGAATCCCTATATCAAAGCTACAATATATTACTGAGTCCATATATCAACCCTGCAATATATTACTGAATCCCTATATCAACCCTACAATATATTACTGAACACCTATATCAACCCTACAATATATTACTGAATCCTTATATCTACCCTACAATATATAACTAAACCCCTATATCAACCCTGCAATATATTACTAAATCCCTATATCAACCCTACAATATATTACTGAATCCCTATATCAACCCTACAATATATTACTGAACCCCTATATCTACCCTACAATATATTACTGAACACCTATATCAACCCTACAATATATTACTGAATCCCTATATCAACCCTTTAATATATTACTGAATCCCTATATCTACCCTACAATATATTACTGAACCCCTATATCAACCCTACAATATATTACTGAACCCCTATATCTACCCTACAATATATTAATGAACCCCTATATCTACCCTACAATATATTACTGAACCCCTATATCTACCCTACAATATATTACTGAACCCCTATATCTACCCTACAATATATTACTGAATCCCTATATCTACCCTACAATATATTACTGAACCCCTATATCTACCCTACAATATATTACTGAATCCCTATATCTACCCTACAATATATTACTGAATCCCTATATCTATCCTACAATATATTACTGAACCCCTATATCTACCCTACAATATATTACTAAACCCCTATATCTACCCTACAATATATTACTTAACCCCTATATCTACCCTACAATATATTACTAAACCCCTATATCTACCCTACAATATATTACTAAACCCCTATATCTACCCTACAATATATTACTGAACCCCTATATCAACATTACAATATATTACTGAATCCCTATATCAACCCTACAATATATTACTGAGCCCCTATATCTACCCTACAATATATTACTTAACCCCTATATCTACCCTACAATATATTACTGAACCCCTATATCTACCCTACAATATATTACTTAACGCCTATATCTACCCTACAATATATTACTGAGCCCCTATATCTACCCTACAATATATTACTGAATCCCTATATCAAAGCTACAATATATTACTGAGTCCATATATCAACCCTGCAATATATTACTGAATCCCTATATCAACCCTACAATATATTACTGAACACCTATATCAACCCTACAATATATTACTGAATCCTTATATCTACCCTACAATATATAACTAAACCCCTATATCAACCCTGCAATATATTACTAAATCCCTATATCAACCCTACAATATATTACTGAATCCCTATATCAACCCTACAATATATTACTGAACCCCTATATCTACCCTACAATATATTACTGAACCCCTATATCAACCCTACAATATATTACTGAATCCCTATATCAACCCTACAATATATTACTGAATCCCTATATCAACCCTACAATATATTACTGAACCCCTATATCTACCCTACAATATATTACTGAACCCCTATATCAACCCTACAATATATTACTGAACCCCTATATCTACCCTACAATATATTACTGAACCCCTATATCTACCCTACAATATATTAATGAACCCCTATATCTACCCTACAATATATTACTGAATCCCTATATCTACCCTACAATATATTACTGAACCCCTATATCTACCCTACAATATATTACTGAATCCCTATATCTACCCTACAATATATTACTGAACCCCTATATCTACCCTACAATATATTACTGAACCCCTATATCTACCCTACAATATATTACTGAACCCCTATATCAACCCTACAATATATTACTGAATCCCTATATCTACCCTACAATATATTACTGAACCCCTATATCTACCCTACAATATATTACTGAATCCCTATATCTACCCTACAATATATAATTGAACCCCTTTATCTACCCTACAATATATTACTAAACCCCTATATCTACCCTACAATATATTACTGAACCCCTATATCTACCCTACAATATATTACTGAATCCCTATATCTACCCTACAATATATTACTGAATCCCTATATCTACCCTACAATATATTACTGAATCCCTATATCTACCCTACAATATATTACTGAATCCCTATATCTACCCTACAATATATTACTGAACCCCTATATCAACCCTACAATATATTACTGAACCCCTATATCTACCCTACAATATATTACTGAATCCCTATATCTACCCTACAATATATTACTGAACCCCTATATCTACCCTACAATATATTACTGAATCCCTATATCTACCCTACAATATATTACTGAATCCCTATATCTACCCTACAATATATTACTGAATCCCTATATCTACCCTACAATATATTACTGAACCCCTATATCTACCCTACAATGTATTACTGAACCCCTATATCAACCCTACAATATATTACTGAATCCCTATATCTACCCTACAATATATTACTGAATCCCTATATCTACCCTACAATATATTACTGAATCCCTATATCAACCCTACAATATATTACTTAACCCCTATATCTACCCTACAATATATTACTGAATCCCTATATCTACCCTACAATATATTACTGAATCCCTATATCAACACTACAATATATTACTGAATCCCTATATCAACCCTACAATATATTACTGAACCCCTATATCTACCCTACAATATATTACTGAACCCCTATATCTACCCTACAATATATTACTTAACCCCTATATCTACCCTACAATATATTACTGAATCCCTATATCTACCCTACAATATATTACTGAATCCCTATATCTATCCTACAATATATTACTGAACCCCTATATCTACCCTACAATATATTACTGAATCCCTATATCTACCCTACAATATATTACTGAATCCCTATATCTATCCTACAATATATTACTGAACCCCTATATCTACCCTACAATATATTACTAAACCCCTATATCTACCCTACAATATATTACTTAACCCCTATATCTACCCTATCTACCCTACAATATATTACTAAACCCCTATATCTACCCTACAATATATTACTAAACCCCTATATCTACCCTACAATATATTACTGAACCCCTATATCAACATTACAATATATTACTGAATCCCTATATCAACCCTACAATATATTACTGAGCCCCTATATCTACCCTACAATATATTACTGAGCCCCTATATCTACCCTACAATATATTACTTAACCCCTATATCTACCCTACAATATATTACTGAATCCCTATATCTACCCTACAATATATTACTGAATCCCTATATCAACCCTACAATATATTACTGAATCCCTATATAAACCCTACAATATATTACTGAATCCCTATATCTACCCTACAATATATTACTTAACCCCTATATCTACCCTACAATATATTACTGAGCCCCTATATCTACCCTACAATATATTACTGAATCCCTATATCAACCCTACAATATATTACTGAATCCCTATATCTACCCTACAATATATTACTGAATCCCTATATCTACCCTACAATGTATTACTGAACCCCTATATCAACCCTACAATATATTACTGAATCCCTATATCTACCCTACAATATATTACTGAATCCCTATATCTACCCTACAATATATTGCTGAATCCCTATATCTACCCTACAATATATTACTGAATCCCTATATCAACCCTTCAATATATTACTGAATCCCTATATCTACCCTACAATATATTACTGAATCCCTATATCTACCCTACAATATATTACTGAATCCCTATATCTACCCTACAATATATTACTGAATCCCTATATCTACCCTACAATGTATTACTGAACCCCTATATCAACCCTACAATATATTACTGAATCCCTATATCTACCCTACAATATATTACTGAATCCCTATATCTACCCTACAATATATTACTGAATCCCTATATCTACCCTACAATATATTACTGAACCCCTATATCTACCCTACAATATATTACTGAATCCCTATATCAACCCTACAATATATTACTGAATCCCTATATCAACCCTACAATATATTACTGAATCCCTATATCTACCCTACAATATATTACTGAACACCTATATCAACCCTACAATATATTACTTAATCCCTATATCTACCCTACAATATATTACTGAATCCCTATATCAACCCTTCAATATATTACTGAATCCCTATATCTACCCTACAATATATTACTTAACCCCTATATCTACCCTACAATATATTACTGAATCCCTATAGCTACCCTTGACTCTCACGTTTGATTTCACCTTTTTAATATTATTATTATCGGTAATTTGTAGAGCGCCAACAGATTCCGCAGCACTAGCTATACTTCTATCTACTCTCTCTCTCACATCGCTATCTCTTTTGGCTAATTGTTTAACAGAATCTCTCCAGACTCCAGTGAGAACATCAGAATCTCTTTATTTATGAAAAAAGCAGCGTCTGTCTCCATACAAAGCTCTCTGCTCCTCACCCCCTTCTCTCACTTTATCCCCTTACCTCCCTCTCCAGCCCCCTCTTTCCTGTGCAGTACGGGTGCTGAATATTGAAGAGCATTGAGAAGCAAACCATCTACGTGAGATGCCTCTTAACGGGTTCCCCCTCCACAGCTCACTGACCAAGACAAGATGACAATATTGCTCCCTCTTCCCACTGTCTGGCGCGCTCCAAGCTTTTGCCTTATCAGTCTCTTGCTTTAAAGGGACAGTAAAGTCTAAATTAAACAATCATGAGCTTGTC
>NC_069505.1:45771784-45784284 GCF_027579735.1 Bombina bombina | reverse complement strand
TTTTCTCAAAACGAAAATAGTTCTTATGCAAACAAAATTCTAGGAGGAGGGTCAGCAGATACTCGATGGGAGGTCCATCATAGTGTGTTCCCTCTGTGAGGTGTTTTTTTACAACCAATAGTCCAATTGTGTGAGGGATAATTGTGTAAAGACTGTTGACATCCAGAGTGACAAGGATGTCACCAGTCTCTATCCTAACACACTTCAATTTTCTGATGAGGTCATTAGTGTCTGAGATGTAGGACCTAATGTTCTTGACTGTAGATTGTAGCAGTATGTCAATGTATTGTGCAACTGGCTGAGATAGTGCTTGAACTGCCAAGACGATCGGACGTCCCGGGGGGTTATCTAGTGTCTTGTGTATCTTTGGTATAGTATATAACACAGGAACCTTGGGAAATTGTGTCAAACAGAATTCACTTATTTGTTGTGTTAGATAACCCTGTTCAAAGCCAAATTTAAGAATACTGTCCAATTCTTTCTTAAAAAGTATAGTGGGGTCACTGGGTAGACCCCTAGATGTGTCAACATCAGCCAATTGCTGCATGATATCTGATCTATAGTCACTGTAATCGAGCAATACAATTGCTCCTCCCTTGTCGGCAGGACGAATGACTATGGATCGGTCATTCTGCAACGATTTTATAGCTTTCTTCTTAGTCACATCTAGGTTATGTTTCCAGGCTCGATTTACCCTTTCATACTCCAAATCCTGTGTAACCAGTCTGATATATAGACAAAAAAGATGAGCAGTGAGGTGACAGTTACTAATGTTCATCAATAAACTCAAAAGCCACTCTTGAGGAAATAGCGAATCACCATCCATATATTTAAACACAGATACCTAGGTAGGTGAGACTTACTTTTAGTATTTGGCACTGTCCTCACGGCAACCACTCTCAGACCTAATCGCCTTCTGTATTTATCACAGACCAGGCGACTGGTATTATTTAGTGGGCTTTTCGGGTGTAAATCACTACCCGACTTATCTGGACAATGTCTCACAACACACGGCACAAGCCGTCACAGAGTTTTCACTCACCCCCTAGTGCTGTTATTTTTGATGCGGTGGCTTCATTCGTCCTCACGGAGAAGAAATGCTTCAGACGCTTCTCACGTCCGCAGTTAGCTCCCGGCAGTAGCGTAGCCACTCCAAACTCCTAGGCCCCCAACAAACCAGGGACCACGTGATCGAATCCTCCAATCGGATACGTCCTCAGTAGGCAGAGTAATCAGTCCGAACAAATTGCAGGCTAAATGAGAACAGCAGTAGGCAGTAATCCAAGGGTTATAGTGCGGTACTGTGTGTCTATGAGAACAGAGTGAGAGATTCAGAAAGCGGGTCCCTGTACCCACTTGAAAATAAGCATTGGAAAAGGAGAAAAATGACTGATCCTCACTCAGGTCATAAACGAACAATTCTTTAATCCATATTATTTAAAAATAGGAAACAGGACATGACAAAAACATGCAGCCAAGCTGAAACGTCTGACCGGTTTCGGTCACACAGGACCGTAATCATAGACCAGTCTGATATATGTCTTAGTACTAGGACTACAATTGTGAGGTTCGAAGGTGCTAGGTTTTTTGCATTTCTGTACAGGACTTTGTTGGTCAAATTCAGTGTGAGAATGTTGATAATACTCTTTAATTTTCATATTTCTATTCAGCTTGTATATATCAAGTTTAAGGTCAAGTTCAGAAATAGTGTGACTAGGCACAAAAGACAAACCTCTATTAAGTACCTGTCGTTCTGCTGTAGTAAGTACATGTGTGCTCATATTCACCACTATATCCTCTGTCTGCTGCGGCATGAGGGTCTGTATCTGCCTCCTCGCCCTCCTGATGTGTGGTCTATTGTGCCTCCCCCTCTGGATCTCGTAGTCACCCCTAAAAAATGATTCGTTGTGGAGTGACCTCTATGTGTAAACGGAAAATTATGTGTTGGTTGCGGTGTAAAATCAAGTGAAGGTGGCTGAGTGGTGTTTGAGTGGCTTCTTTCAGTGTCTGAAGTTTCAGCTCCACTGGTGTCTACTGTACTGAAATGCACCCTTCTAGATCTGTGTTGTCTCCTACCCCGCCCCTCCTGAGTATTTGTGAGCCATTTATAAACCCTCCCATGGGTATAATCAGAGTTAACTGCATCCAGTTTCCTGTTCTTAAAGACTATTAAATCAGTTTTATATTTCTCTACCTGTTGACTGAGTTTAAGTAGCCAATTTTCTTGCTGGTCATTCGTCAAAGTATCCCTATGAGTTTGTTCAAAAGATACAATTTCTATCTTGACCTTAGCTAGAATAGCTGTAACCTCTTCCACTACCAACTAGATCAAGAGAGCAATTGTCAAGGATATGACACCACTTCTTTCTAAATTCTGGATTATCCCTACCTATTGTGGGAATGTTCTTAACCCTAAAGCCTCTAGGGATATGGCTAAGTCTAAAATATTCAGATAAATAGCTTCCATGTAATGATAAATCTATTTCCCGTTTTTAAACTTTAGTAAATTATGATACAAATTCACAGGGGTCTCACCAATTGTTCTGCTGATGGGGGCAAACAGAATCCTGGCGGCATCATCACGAGTAAAAGACACAGTTCCAATCTCCGCGCCTTTGGCCTGAGCATCTGGATCCTCATCAGTATGCAGTATAGCCACCTCTTGATCAAAGTCCTCCAGAGATCGATGATTCACAGGGTCCATCCTTGCTATTTCAGTGTGAGAATAACTCCACACCTAACAGTATGCAGAAGAGAATAAGTAAAAAAATAAATAAAAAATGTTACTGGTCCCAAGTTAAACTGTCACTGGCAAGTGGTGAAAGAGTGAAAAAATTGAAAAAGCTGCAGCAGAAAAAACACTGAGTGTAGCAAAGTCCATTTGTGGGGGTTCACTTTTATACCAAATACTAATACGAATCCAAACTACAGTGTTGTCCTCCAAGAGTCATCCGCCTAGTGCATAAATATAATGAATATTCCTCTAAACAAATGCACTCTCAGGTTTTTTCTGTAAACAAAATATACTTTTATTGGAACGTTTTCGGAGAGAAGTTACCCTTCATCAGCATGATAACAGAATGAAAAATACACTCTAATATACAATCTGTGAAATAACAACATACAAACACCTGTGTGTACACTCAGAAAAGGTGCCAATCTGCCATAATGGACCGCAAGCTATGCGTTCCACAAACATCAAAACCGGAAGTGTATCTAGCCATGTCACTTCCGGTGTAAATAAACACATACCACATAATATTATCAAAATTTACTACTATAATATTTCGGTGAGGGATCTACTCAAAATACAAAATATCACAATGGCTTCTCCTGCCCATACACACTACACTCCGTGTCCCCCAAATATTACTTCACTCTTCAGCTATACACCCTGTCAAATATAAATGTGCTTATCTGTGTGTGTTCGTGATCCTACCATACCACCCCTGTGTTCGTGTTAGTCCTTCAAACATTTTCACAATATACTGCTGGGCTGTCCAAGTGGAGTGCACAGTCATCTGTTCCATTGGACGCAACAACTAGAAGTGACATACTGTAGCACTCTCAGATCAAGTACGGCCCATGACCCAGATTTTAACATGTCAACTCTGATGATACCCATGGGAGGGTTTATAAATGTCTCACAAATACTCAGGAAGGAAGGGGTAGGAGACACAGATCTAGAAGGGTGCATTTCAGTACAGTAGACACCAGTGGAGCTGAGTCTTCAGACACTGAAAGAAGCCACTCAGCCACCTTCACCTGATTTTACACCGCAACCAACACGTAATTTTCGTTTACACATAGAAGTCACTCCACACCGAGTAATTTTTTTAGGGGTGACCACGAAATCCAGAGGGGGAGGCACAATAGACCACACATCAGGAGGGTGAAGAGGCAGATACAGACCCTCATGCCACAGCAGACAGAGGATATAGTGGTGAATTTGAGCACATGTACTTACTACAGCAGAACAACAGGTACTTAATAGAGGTTTGTCTTTTGTGCCTAGTCACACTATTTCTGAACTTGACCTTAAACTTGATATATACAAGCTGAATATAGAAATATGAAAATTAAAGAGTATTTTCAACATTCTCACACTGAATTTGACCAACAAAGTCCTGTACAAAAATGCAAAAAACCTAGCACCTTCGAACCTCACAATTGTAGTCCTAGTACTAAGACATATATCAGACTGGTTACAAAGGATTTGGAGTATGAAAGGGTAAATCGAGCCTGGAAACATAACCTAGATGTGACTGAGAAGAAAGCTATCAAATCGTTGCAGAATGACCGATCCATAGTCATTCGTCCTGCCGACAAGGGAGGAGCAATTGTATTGCTTGATTACAGTGACTATAGATCGGACATCATGCAGCAATTGGCTGATGTTGACACATCTAGGGGTCTACCCAGTGACCCCACTATACTTTTTAAGAAAGAATTTGACAGTATTCTTAAATTTGGCTTTGTTATCTAACACAACAAATATATGAATTCTGTTTGACACAATTTCCCAGGGTTCCTGTGTTATATACTTTTCCAAAGATACACAAGACACTAAATAGCCCCCCGGGACGTCCAATCGTCTCGGCAGTTCAATCACTATCTCAGCCAGTTGCACAATACATTGACATACTGCTACAACCTCAATAAAACCGAAACTACAGTTAGATTCAAAGTAACATATGATGTCAAAGAAATACATTTCTTAGATTTGAATATTTTTATTGAGGGACAGGTATTGGGCACTACCTTATATAGTAAGCCCACAGACAGGAACTCCATTTTCAGTGCAGCAAGCTGCCACCCACTGGCACTGCTTAGAGGTATAATAAAATCACAGATGATAAGAACCATGCGTAATAATTCTGACAATGCCACAGGGGTCTCCCAATTACAACTTATGAGAGATAAGTTCCTAATTTGGGGCTATAAACCACACATTATCAATGACATCTTAGAAGAGGTCCTAAAACTTACTCAAGAAACCCTTATTCAGAAGGAAGTAGAGCCCATAGAGCAGAAGAAACTCATCATGGCTACCAATTTTGCACCAAACACAACAGATGCTAGCAAGATCTTGAGAACACACTGGCCTGTGGTCACCACAGATCCAAGACTTTCATTTACACAGAATTTATCTCCCATGATCACCCGCACACCAACTGGATGTACACCATTGGCCATTCTATCTTGTAATACCATGTATGTAGTCTATTGTTTTGTCCATGTTCCCAATTTTATGTGGGCAAAACCATTGGCACATTGCGTGAGAGGATGGCAAACCATAGACGGGCTATACGATTAGAACTTGATAAGGGAGAATCAGACCAAACCGTCTCAAGACATTGTGCTCAGATGTCCCATCAGGTTTCATCTATCAGATATATTCTGATTGACCACAAGAAACCCTTATTCAGAAGGAAGTAGAACCCATAGAGCAGAAGAAACTCATCATGGCTACCACTTTTGCACCAAACACAACAGATGCTGGCAAGATCTTGAGAACACACTGGCCTGTGGTCACCACAGATCCAAGACTTTCATTTACACAGAATTTTTCTCCCATGATTGCCTATCGTAGGGGAACCAACCTGCGGGATATGTTGGTCCGGACAGACCCTAAATCAAGCTGTATCCCTGCAACAAAGACAAACATCAGAGGATCATATCGCTGCCTTGGATGCACCACATGTAATGGCCTAATAGCCACTAAGACTTTTCATCACCCGCACACCAACTGGATGTACACCATTGGCCATTCTATCTTGTAATACCATGTATGTAGTCTATTGTTTTGTCCATGTTCCCAATTTTATGTGGGCAAAACCATTGGCACATTGCGTGAGAGGATGGCAAACCATAGACGGGCTATACGATTAGAACTTGATAAGGGAGAATCAGACCAAACCTTCTCAAGACATTGTGCTCAGATGTCCCATCAGGTTTCATCTATCAGATATATTCTGATTGACCACATCCCACGTTTGGACAGGGGTGGTGATAGGAGTAAAACACTACTCAGACGGGAGGCTGAATGGATGTACCAGCTTGGAACTGTACACCCGGGGGACTTGAATTCACCACCTGATTTCAAGGCACTCATCTAGATTGGAGTAACATTCCTGGGGTACAATCACGGGCGTCGTGAACCTGTGTATAGGGATAAGTGGGAGACTTGCCTCTATTGGGGACGGGTTTCCCGCTAGACACCCTTACCCTATGCATGAGTGGGACCTGTTGAAGGTTCCACACTTGTCAGGTGGAACACCATGCGCCGGGTGGGTTACCATACACTATTAGTACTCCAATGTCTAGAGATGTAAAGTGCACGTGTGGGTGGTGTACCCTGAGTTACCAATCAGCCAGCAAGAACATGGACTTCCTACCCATATTTAGTTTTGCCTAAACATACCTGGAGTGCAGTCATGGGGATATGGTAAACCTGTGGAAATATTCCCTGCTTCACATATCTATAGAACACATGTATAAGTCACTTAACAAACGTGCAAAACCAACAGGGTAAATGGAAGCTCGTCATCAAGTATTCATTCAGTGACCAAGGTGCAGTGTAGGTCATACATACTACTTTTGAGGGTCTTGGTTATCAAACTAAAGTAATGTGTAAAACATAACCATTAAATGTACCATGTTAAAGGCTATGTATGGATAGGCACTTCAACAACCATTGAATGGTGATTAGAGTATATATAAGTATATTTCGTGTGAACTCTACTGGTGTACAACCATGGAGTATTTAATCTGCAACAGTAATGCCTTTGTTTTAGCTATCATTACATTGATAGCGGATGTATTGATCTTTATTTTATGATTTTAACTAGGCTATGGCTATTCTTGCTTTGGCTAGCATATTACATGCCACATACATGGGTAGTATTTGGTGCATACAAGGATTTAACTATACGGCACTTTACCACCACTAAATCCCAGGGAAACTACTCTTAATGATGTTAAAAATGTAGATGTCTTTCTATAAAGGAGTGGGTTGTGGTTACAACCTTTTAGAAATTAACATACATAGCGGGTATAGACCTTGGTTTTTTGTAACTTCATACTATTAAATATAAATGTTTGTATTTAGTTATGATGAATATCGCTTTGTTCAAAATGAAATATTTTTTACTTCACATAGTCACATTGTAAAATCTGGGTCATGGGCCGTACTTGATCTGAGAGTGCTACGGTATGTCACTTCCGGTTGTTGCGTCCAATGAACAGAAGACTGTGCACTCCACTTGGACAGCCCAGCAGTATATTGTGAAAATGTTTGAAGGACTAACACGAACACAGGGGCGGTATGGTAGGATCACGATCACACACAGATAAGCACATTTATATTTGACAGCGTGGATAGCTAAAGAGTGAAGTAATATTTGGGGCACACGGAGTGTAGTGTGTATGGGCAGGAGAAGCCATTGTGATATTTTGTATTTTGAGTAGAAGCCACGGATGTCCCTCACCTAAATATTATAGTAGTAAATTTTGATAATATTATGTGGTATGTGTTTATTTACACTGGAAGTGACATGGCTAGATACACTTCCGGTTTTGATGTTTGTGGAACGCATAGCTTGCGGTCCATTACGACAGATTGGCGCCTTTTCTGAGTGTACACACACACACATATATATATATATATATATATATATACACGCATACACACACATATATATATATATTATTATTATTCTTTATTTATGAAGCGCCCACAGATTCCGCAGCGCTGTTAATAGGTAACAAATATAAAAGGACAGTACAATATGAGACACCAGACAAAATTTAACAAACAAATACAGGAGGAATTGGGAGCCCTGTTCCCGTGGGAACTTACAATCTAAATGGGTAGGAGGGTGAGAAACAAGAGGTGGGGACTGCAAAGGTGGGAATGATGTTAGTGTGAAGTTAGATGAGGGCAACTATTAGGCAAGTGGAATTCATTAGTTACTGATTTGGTTATTGGCTTCCCTGAACAAGATGGTCTTTAGGGAGCGTTTAAAGGAGGAGAGGTTGGGGGAAAGTCTGACAGCACAAGGAAGTGCGTTCCAGAGGGTTGGTGCCGCATGAGAGAAGTCCTGTAGTCTAGCATGAGAGGAGGTGATGGTAAAAGAGGCAAGGAGTAGATCGTTGTTGGATCTTAGGGGACGGGCTGGAGTATATTTGTTGATGAGTGAGGACAGGTATGGGGGGCTGCATTGGTAAGGACTTTGTAGGTCAAAGTGAGAATTTTGAATTTAATTCTGCTGTGAATGGGGAGCCAGTGAAGGGACTCACAGAGGGGTGCGGCAGATACAGAGCGTCGGGAGAGGTGGATTAGCCTAGCAGAGGCATTTAGGATGGATTGAAGGGGGGAGAGGCGGGAGAGAGGAAGGCCAGTTAGTAGGTTGTTACAGTAGTCAAGCCGGGAAATTACTAGGGAATGGATTAGCTGTTTAGTAGTTTCAGCACTCAGAAAAGGACGAATTTTCGAGCTATTGCATAGGTGGTTGGACAGGATGAAGAGAGCGATTGGATGTGGGGTATGAAGGACAGATTGGAGTCGAGTGTAACTCCAAGGCAGCGGACTTGGGGTGATGGGGAGATAGTGGTGTCACCGACAGTGATAGTAAAGTTAGAAACTGGAGTAGAATTAGTTGGGGGGATCAGAAGAAGCTCAGTCTTGGACATGTTAATTTTTAGGTGGTGAGAGGCCATCCAGGAAGAAATGCCAGATAAGCAGCCGCTGATGTGGGAAAGGACAGACGGAGAGAGTGCAGGGGTGGATAGGTAGATCTGAGTATCATCAGCATAGAGGTGATAGTTGAAGCCATAGCTACTAATAAGTTTACCCAGTGAGGAAGTATAAATAGAGAAGAGTAGAGGGCCTAGAACAGAGCCTTGAGGTACTCAAACAGACAGAGGCAGTGGAGAGGATGAGTCACCAGCAAATGAGACAGAAAAGGACCTATTAGAGAGATAAGAGTGGATCCAGGAGAGGGCAATGTCACAGAGCCCAAGGGAGCTGAGAGTCCGTAAGAGGAGGGGATGGTCAACAGTGTCAAAGGCAGCAGACAGGTCAAGTAAGATAAGTATAGAATAGTGGCCATTGTTTTTAGCAGAAAGAAGATCGTTAGTAACCTTGGTGAGGGCAGTCTCAGTTGAGTGTTGGGGACGAAAGCCAGATTGCAGGGGGTCAAGCAATGAGTTGGAGGATAGGAAGTCTGTTAGGCGATCGAAAACTAGTTTTTCCAGGACTTTAGAAGCTAGCGGAAGTAGTGATATGGGTCGGTAGTTTGCAGGAGAATTGGGGTTGAGGGAGAGTTTTTTGAGGATGGGGGTGACCTTTGCATGTTTGAAG
The DNA here is from genome assembly GCF_027579735.1 of Bombina bombina. NCBI lineage: Eukaryota > Metazoa > Chordata > Amphibia > Anura > Bombinatoridae > Bombina > Bombina bombina. Next base: position 45,774,920 of record NC_069505.1, on the reverse strand, counting down.
GATGATGGAAATGAACCAGTAGTAAGGGATCGGTTGAATATGTGAAGGGATAGGGTCAAGGGGGCATGTAGTGAGGTGTGAGGAAGATATTAGGGAACTCACTTCATTCTCAGTGGTTGGGGGGAAGGTACTGAGAGTGTTGGAGTGGGTGACCGGGACCGCAGATGAAAGGTTGCAGTCTTGTGGTGGGATGTTACTTCTGATGGTAAGTGTTTTGTTGGAAAAGTAATCTGCCAAGTCTTGAGCACTAAAGTCAGATGAGGGGGGTGGTGCAGGTGGATAGAGGAGAGTGTTGAAAGTGGAGAAGAGACGTTTAGGGTTTGATGAGTGAGAAGATATGAGAGAAGAGAAGTAGTTTTGCTTGGCTAAGTGAAGGGCAGAGGAGTAAGAATAAAGAATGAACTTATAGTGTAGGAAATCGTGTTCAGAGCGGGATTTCCTCCAGGCATGTTCAGCAGCACGGGAGCATTTTTGTAGATAGCGTGTTTGCTGAGAGTGCCAGGGCTGGAGCTGACGACGTGGGGTTTTGCGTATTTGTGGAGGAGCAAGGGTGTCGAGTGCAGAAAAAAGAGTATTGTTATAGTGTTTTGTAGCAAGGTCAGGGCAGGATACCGTGGAAGTGTGGGGAAGGCGTTTTTGAATAAGGTTAGAAAGTTGGAGAGGATCCACAGTGTGGAGATTTCTACAGGTGCGGAGGCGGGGGTAGAAATAGGTTTAGCCTGTACATTGAGATTATAGGTGAGCAGATGGTGGTCTGAGATGGGAAATGGGCGACAGGTGACATCAGAAGGGGAGCATAGGTAGGAGAATACCAGATCAAGAGATTGTCCATCACGGTGAGTAGGGAATAGGGTGGATTGTGAAAGATTAAAGGAGTTTGTGAGTGAGAGAAGTTTAGAGGCAGCAGGGGTAGATGGGTTATCTATGGGGATGTTGAAGTCCCCTAAGATTAGAGCAGGTGTATTTGTAGAGAGAAAGTGAGAAAGCCAGGCAGCAAAGTTGTTGAGGAATTGGGAGGTTGGTCCAGGGGGGCGATAGATAACTGCCACCTTGAGGGAGAGGGGGGAGAAAATGCGGATGCAATGGACTTCAAAGGAGGAGAAGGAGAGAGATGGATGAGGATGGAGGTGCTGATAGGAGCAGGAAGGGGACAGTAAGATTCCAAAACCGCCACCATGTCTCTCACCTGGTCTAGGTGTGTGGCTAAAGTGGAGACCGCCGTTAGAGCAGCAATGGAAGCAGTGTCAGAGGAAGAAAGCCAGGTTTCAGTAACTGCTAGAAGATTGAAAGCGTTAGAAACAAACAGGTCATGAACAGTTGTAAGTTTGTTACAGACAGAGCGTGCATTCCAGAGGGCACAAGAAAAGAGAGGGGATAAGCGCTGTGGGTTAATGGAGATGAAATTGTTGGGATCACGTGACCTTGAGTTTGTATTGTGGGGGACTGAGCAAGAGTGTATGAGTGTGGTGATTGCTGCAGGGCTAGGGTTAGGAGAGATGTCACCAGAAGCAAGCAGTAGTAGCAGTGAGAGTGACAGAAGGTGAGAGTGAGACTTGTAGGAGCGTGTATGACTAGACACAGGAGAGTAAGATGGGGAAGTATTGCTAAGGAAACAGAGTAGTTCATGAGAGGACAGCATAGGGGATGAGAGAAGGGAGGAAGAGATAAGGATAGTGTGGGGATTATTAATGTTATAAGGGCATGCAGTGAGTTTTAGGAAGATGGCAGACAGAAAGATCAGAAAGGACATAGAGAGCATTGTGCAGGTGTACAGTTAATATGGATTACCTGTTAGTGGGGTCTGCAGTTTCCCCTCCAGTTTCTAAACTCCATTTCTTAACTCGGCCACTTATAATTCAGAGCCACTTTGAATTTCAGAGCCAAGGCCTCATAAGAAATGGAGTTTAGAAACGGCTACTTTGCTTGCTTCTGTTGACATCTCTCCTAACCCTGGCCCTGCAGAACACATATATATATATACACAGGAACAAGCATTGTACTCACAGGTCTTTTTCAAAAATGTTAATGTGTATGTATATACACACACATATATATATATATATATATATATATATATATACACACACACACACACACATTATATAAATATACCCCCACACACACATATATATACACACACACATATATATATATACACACACACATATATATACATATGTACACATCGACTGGATCTTACTTGAGGGATTCTTCGGAACTTATACATCTTCTATCACAGATGAATGATATCCAAATTGGTGACATTTTAGTCACATTGGATGTTGTGAATTTATATACAATTATCCCGCATTCACATGGGATAGAGATGGTCAGGAGAATCCTGTCAGGTAATCCTTATTATTGTGGCCCACCTGTCGAGTTCTTGTTGGAACTTTTGGAGCTCTGTTTGGCCAAAAATTATTTTCGATTTGAAAATACATTCTATTTGCAAATACTTGGAATGGCTATGGGGTCTAATATGGCCCCTTCCTATGCAAATATCTATATGTCCATGTATGAACAGGAACATATTTTTTTGGCTGAACAGGGCTCCATCAGATTCTTCAAGCGCTACATTGATGATGTCTTCATGGTATGGAGGGGTGACAAAGAGTCTTTAACCTCATGGTTTAATAACCTTAATGGTCTAAATTCTACTGTACGGTTCAAGATGGACATTAATGATAATTGTATACACTTTTTAGATCTTGAGATATACAAAAAAGATACACCGTCTGGCCTTAGACTCTTTACAACACTGTATAATAAACCTACAGACAAAAATTCAATCCTCCACTATAATAGTTTTCATCCAGCTTTTCAAAAAAGGGGGTAAGCTCATCTCAACTCCTGCGTGTCGTACGCAATAATACAGAGGAGACCCACAAGAAGGTTCAACTAGAAGCAATGGCACAGAAATTTATTGACAGAGGCTATCCAGAATCGTTGATCACAGAACAAGGTGATAAAGCAATAGCACTCAGCCAACAATCACTGTTGATAAAACCACTCAAGCCGGTTGAACAACGGATGAATTTCATTACCACATATACACCTGCATCACGCAAAGTACAAGATGTAATCAAGCAGCACTGGCCGATCGGGTCAACAGACACTACATTACCGTTTGGAGAGA
>NC_069505.1:45709284-45766784 GCF_027579735.1 Bombina bombina | reverse complement strand
GAAGAGCCCCCAGAACCTTCAAAAATATCCTTGGAGCAGTAGCTAGGCCAAACGGAAGAGCTATGAACTGGATGTGCTGGTCCAGAAAAGAAAACCTCAGGAACTGAAAGTGTTCCCTGTGAATCGAAACGTGAAGGTATGCATCCTTCAGGTCTATGGTGGTCATAAACTGTCCTTCTTGAACCAGAGGAAGGATTGACTTTATTGTCTCCATTTTGAAAGAGGGAACACTCAAACTTGTTTAAGCACTTTAAGTCCAGAATTTCTGGTTTTGTAGATAGTCTGGAGAGAAGGAATCTGCCCCTGGGCGGATGAGATTTGAATCCTATCCGGTATCCCTAAGATACAACCTCCAGGACCTAAGGGTCCTGTACATCCTGGAGCCAAGCGTCTGAAAAAAGAGACAGTTTGCCCACTACTCAATCAGATCCCGGATCATGGGCCGCTCCTTCATGCCGATTTGTTCTCAGCAGGCTTCTTAGTTTGTTTGGACTTATTCCAGGACTGATCCGGCTTTCAAGTACTCTTGGGCTGCTCATACTTGGATGAGGATTGCTGTCGTCGTGATTTGTCAGAACTAAAATTAGACAAATGCAGGCCTATACTGCGGTAGGAAGGCACCCTTCCCTCCGGTAACTGTAGAAATAATGGAGTCCAGCCCTGGACCAAATAAAATCTTCCTCTTGAAAGGAAGAGAAAGGAGTCTGTATTTAGAAGTCATATCCGCAGACCAAGACTTCAACCAGAAAACCCGGCAGGCTAGGACTGCAAAGCCAGAAGCATTTAGGCGAACATTCTGCATATTCGCATCACAGATAGAATTAGCAATTCTCAGAGCTTTAATTCTCTCCTGAATATCCTTGAGGGAAGTCTCCACCTCAATGAGCTCAGACAGAGTCGCACCAGTAGGTAGCTGCTCCAGCAACCACGGCTCCAGCTGCCACCGGTTGAAATAAAAACCCTGTATGTTGAAACATCTTCCTCAGAAAAACATAATTTATGCTTACCTGATAAATTTATTTCTCTTGTGATGTATCGAGTCCACGGATTCATCCATACTTGTGGGATATTCTCCTTTCCTACAGGAAGTGGCAAAGAGAGCACCCACAGCAGAGCTATCTATATAGCTCATCCCTTAGCTCCACCCCCCAGTCATTCGACCGAAGGCTAGGAAGAAAAAGGAGAAACTATAGGGTGCAGTGGTGACTGAAGTTTTTTTAAAATAAAAATATACTGCCTGTCTTAAATAAACAGGGCGGGCCGTGGACTCGATACAACACAAGAGAAATAAATTTATCAGGTAAGCATAAATTATGTTTTCTCTTGTAAGATGTATCGAGTCCACGGATTTATCCATACTTGTGGGATACCAATACCAAAGCTTTAGGACACGGATGAAGGGAGGGACAAGACAGGTACCTTAAACGGAAGGCACCACTGCTTGTAGAACCTGTCTCCCAAAAATAGCCTCCGAAGAAGCAAAAGTATTGAATTTGTAAAATTTGGAAAAAGTATGAAGCGAAGACCAAGTCGCCGCCTTACAAATCTGTTCAACAGAAGCCTCATTTTTAAAAGCCCATGTGGAAGCCACTGCTCCCACTCCCCCGGATGAAAAGTCTGACGACTTAGGAAAGTCCTCTACTCCTGGGATATGGATTGCTGAGAGATGGCAAGAGTGATCCTCCGCCCATTGGATTATTTTGGTTACCTCCATCATCACTAGAGAACTCAGTGTTCCTCCTTGATGATTGATATAAGCTACAGTCATGATGTTGTCCGACTGAAATCTGATGAATTTGGCCACAGCAAGCTGAGGCCACGCCTGAAGCGCATTGAATATCGCTCTCAGTTCTAAAATGTTTATCGGGAGGAGAGTTTCCTCCCGAGACCATAAGCCCTGTGCTTTCAGGGAGTTCCAGACTGCACCCCAGTCTAGCAGGCTGGCATCTGTCGTTACAATGAGCCACTCTGGCCTGCGGAAACACATTCTCTGTGACAGGTGGTCCTGAGACAACCACCAGAGAAGAGAATCTCTGGTCTCCTGGTCCAGATGCAGTTGAGGAGATAAATCTGCATAATCCCCATTCCACTGTTTGAGCATGCATAGTTGCAGTGGTCTGAGGTGTAGGCGGGCAAAAGGAACTATGTCCATTGCCGCTACCATGAGTCCGATTACCTCCATACACAGAGCCACTGATGGCCGAGGAATGGAATGAAGAGCTCGGCAAGTGGTTAAGAGTTTTGATTTTCTGACCTCCGTCAGAAATATTTTCATTTCTACCGAGTCTATCAGAGTCCCTAGGAAGGAAACTCTTGTGAGAGGGAAGAGAGAACTCTTTTTTATGTTCACCTTCCACCTGTGAGATCTCAGAAAAGCCAACATGATGTCCGTGTGAGACTTGGCTAGTTGGAAAGTCGAAGCCTGAATTAAGATGTCGTCTAGATAAGGCACCACTGCTATGCCCCACAACCTTAGATCTGCCAAAAGGGACCCTAGCACCTTTGTGAAAATTCTGGGAGCCGTGGCCAACCTGAAGGGAAGGGCCACGAACTGGTAATGCCTGTCCAGAAAGGTGAATCTGAGGAATTGATGATGATCTCTGTGAATAGGGATGTGTAAATACACATCCTTTAAGTCCACAGTAGTCATATATTGACCCTCCTGGATCAACGGTAGAATAGTCCGAATAGTCTCCATCTTGAATGATGGTACTCTGAGGAATTTGTTTAGAATTTTGAGATCCAAGATTGGTCTGAAAGTTCCCTCTTCTTTGGGAACCACAAACAGGTTTGAGTAAAACCCTAGCCCTTGTTCCTCTTTTGGAACTGGGCGGATCACACCCATGGTATGTAGGTCTTCTACACAGTGTAAGAACTCCTCTCTCTTTGTCTGGTTTGCAGAAGATATCCCTGGGACACAATTTCTAAAGCCCAGGAATCGTGAACATCTCTTGCCCAAGCCTGAGCGAAGAGAGAGTCTGCCCCTTACTAGATCCGGTCCCGGATCGGGGGCTACCCCTTCATGCTGTCTTAGAGGCAGCTGCAGGCTTCTTGGCCTGTTTATGTCTCCAGACTGACTTGGATTGGGCAAAATTCCCCTCTTGCTTTGCAGCAGGGGAAGCTGAAGCAGGACCACCCTTGAAGTTCCGAAAGGAACGAAAATTATTTTGTTTGGTCCTCATTTTATTTGTTTTATCCTGAGGGAGGGCATGGCCTTTCCCTCCAGTGATGTCTGAAATAATCTCTTTCAGTTCAGGCCTGAATAGGGTCTTTCCTTTGAAAGGGATGTTCAAAAGTTTAGATTTTGATGACACATCAGCAGACCAGGACTTAAGCCATAACGCCCTGCGCACTAAAATGGCAAACCCTGAATTATTTGCCGCTAATTTAGCCAGTTGGAAAGCGGCATCTGTAATGAAAGAATTAGCCAACTTAAGGGCCTTAATTCTATCCATAATATCCTCTAATGGAGTCTCCATCTGAAGAGCCTCTTCTAGAGCCTCAAACCAGAAAGCATCTGCAGTAGTTACAGGAACAATGCACGCAATAGGTTGGAGAAGAAAACCTTGATGAACAAAAATTGTCTTCAGGAGACCCTCTAATTTTTTATCCATAGGATCTTTGAAAGCACAACTGTCGTCGATAGGTATATTTGTACGCTTAGCAAGAGTAGAAATAGCTCCCTCCACCTTAGGGACTGTCTGCCACAAGTCCCGCATGGTGTCAGATATGGGAAACATTTTCTTAAAAATAGGAGGGGGAGCGAACGGAATACCTGGTCTATCCCACTCCTTAGTAACAATATTCACAATCCTCTTAGGGACTGGAAAAAAATCAGTGTAAACAGGAACCTCTAAGTATTTGTCCATTTTACACAATTTCTCTGGGACCACTATGGGGTCACAATCATCTAGAGTCGCTAATACCTCCCTGAGCAATAAGCGGAGGTGTTCAAGCTTAAATTTAAAGGCTGTCATATCAGAATCTGTCTGAGGGAGCGTCTTTCCTGAATCAGAAATTTCTCCCTCAGATAACAAATCCCTTACCCCTACTTCAGAACATTGTGAGGGTATATCGGATACGGCTACTAAAGCGTCAGACGGCTCAGCATTTGTTCTTAACCCAGAGCTGTCACGCTTTCCTTGTAAACCAGGCAGTTTAGATAAAACCTCTGTGAGGGTTGTATTCATAACTGTGGCCATGTCTTGTAAAGTAAATTAATTTGACGCACTAGAGGTACTTGGCGTCACTTGTGCGGGCGTTACTGGTTGTGACACTTGGGGAGAGCTAGATGTTAAACCCTCATTTCCTTCTGTCTGAGAATCATCTATTGCAATATTTTTAAGTGCTAAAATATGCTCTTTATAATTTATAATCAAAGAAGTAGGGTCGGATCCAGCTTTATGCAAATAAAATCCATCTTTATTGGCAAAGTTAAAACGCCAAGAGTGGCTCAGCGAACAGCATACAGAAAACCAGTGTGTGAGCGTGACACCTATGGCTATGATTACGGCTGAGTGCCGAAACATGTAAGCCGTGGTGTCACGCTCACACACTGGTTTTCTGTATGCTGTTCGCTGAGCCACTCTTGGCGTTTTAACTTTGCCAATAAAGATGGATTTTATTTGCATAAAGCTGGATCCGACCCTACTTCTTTGATTGTCTTTATCGCACCAGCTTGGATCAGCTCAAAGCCCTTACATACAAAGTATACTGTTGTAAAATCCGGGTGAAGCAAGAGCACCGCCCCCCCTACAGGAGATCCTGCTACGTCACAAACAGACATCGCAGCGCACCTGTGTTTAGCCTGAAGCGCTGCTGGAGTTTCTCACATCACGCCGGCTGGTTTGGAGCAGACAGCCCACCGAATCGATTTCGGTTTGACCGCGGAGGTCCCCCGGCATGCTTGAGTTCCTGTCTGAGGTACTACAAGGTATACACTGAATCCGGGGGCGGTTAGGCTCCTTAAGGGTAAGTCCCGGACACAACAGTATTCACCTGTATGCACTTTGCACTTGCATCTATATATTGCATATTAGAAGAGGATTTCCCACATCTTTCCTATATTACTTTATAATTTATAGACATATCAGTGCAAGTGGGACACATTCTAAGAGGGGGTTCCACAATGGCTTCTAAACACATTGAACAAGGATTTTCCTTGGTGTCAGACATGTTAAACAGGCTTGTAATGTAACAAGCAAGCTTGGAAAACACTTTAATCAAAGCAAATACCAATTAGAAAAAAACGGTACTGTGCCTTTAAGAGAAAGCTGCACAAACTCTGCAAAACAGTGTAAAAAAGCAGTAAACTCAACAAAATGTTTACAGTAGCATCATAAAGCCTTAGTAACTTTGCACAGCTATGCAAATAAACAATTAACCCCTTAATGTAAAAACCGGATTGACAAAACGTCAAAAACCGGTAAAAAAATGTTCAGTGCTCTGCTGTGGCGCCTACCTGCCCTTTAGGAACGATTTGTGGGGGAAAAACTTCTTTACAGCCCTCAAACACAGTAGGAACCTCTGGAGAAGCAGCTGGATGTCTCTGAGGTAAAGAAACTGCGCAACTGAGACGTGAAAATAGGCCCCTCCCACCTCACTCGATGTTATGGGGCCTAAAAGAAACACAACAGAGTGTTTCTTAAACTAGCCATGTGGGTTAATAACCCTTAAACAAGCCACAATGACCCCTTAAAGTCCCTCAAAAAACGTTACGTTTGCATTTTTTATAAAAAACATAAACGTTTTTTCCTATCAGTGTCACCAGTAACTAATGAGCCCTTTATGCAAGCTGGGATTCCTACTAAGTGTCTGAATACAGCTTACCCTTTCCTCATGGGGATATTGCCAGCCTTTTCTAGAATTAACACAGTCTGTCTAGAAAGAAATAGACTGAACATAGCTCAATGCAGTTTAGCCTGCAAACCGTTCCCCCAACTGAAGTTTTCCTGTACTCTTCAGCCCTTGTGAGAACAGCAGTGGATCTTAGTTACAAAGTGCTAAGATCATCATCCTCCTTGCAGAAATCTTCATCCCTTTTCTGCCAGAGAGTAAATAGTACACACCGGTATCATTTAAAATAACAAACTTTTGTTTGAGAAAATAAAAACTGGGGGTGGAGCTAAGGGAGGAGCTATATAGACAGCTCTGCCGTGGGTGCTCTCTTTGCCACTTCCTGTAGGGAAGGAGAATATCCCACAAGTATGGATGAATCCGTGGACTCGATACATCTTACAAGAGAAAGTTTCCATTTTCTTATCCATAGGCTCTCTAAAAGAAGAACTATCCACCAGAGGGATAGTAGTACGCTTAGCCAGCGTAGAAATAGTGCCATCCACCTTAGAGATGGAGCCCCCACAAATCTAATTGAGAGTCAGGGACTGTGAATATTTTTTTAAAAGTAGACAAGGGGGAAAAATAAGTTTCTATTCTTTTCCATTCATTACTAATAATGTTTGCCATCTTAACTGGGCAAATTTGTTTTGCTTATAGCGCTTGTGTATAGGGTGACCTGTGGCTCCTGTCTAAAGCGGATCCCCAAAACAGTCCGCGGTTTGTGCTGTGGTATAAATAGATAATAAGATAGGAGCGCCAAAGGAGGCAAGGCCAAAGGTTTAAGGGAATAGATGGTATAATGTAGTTGATAAAGTTAGAATCAGAATTAATTCCCTGAGATGGTGGACCACAAAGATTGTGTCAGTCCTACCTATTGTATTAGTGAATTTGTTTATAAGCGTGGAGTCCAAGCGTCTAGCGCTTTGGATTGGGGGTTAGTATTAATATGTACTATGAAGGCATATATAGGTGCAGGACAATTAATAATATATAGTGGAGAATTGCTATATATAGTTATATTAGATGACACAGAACATACGTCTTCCAAATAAAATATCGCAGTTTAATACAGTTGTATACAATTTAGTACAGTTGTATACAATTAAAAACAAGTTACATGAAAAAATATGGATCCATAATAATATAAATAATTAGAAATATTTAAAAATATTAAAAACAATAATGCGGTGAAAATTCTGAATGATAGAAATGGTCGAGGTCTCTCTGACAGAGTCCCTACGTCTGTCGGGGGGAGGGCAAGCTAAAGTACAGCTGTACAGCAAATTTTCTAATAAAATGGCAGTATAAACATAGCGGTTAGAAAATGGCGGATAAAAAATAAAAATAATATATGTTGAATTAAATATGATAATACACAAATGTACAAATGAAAAGCCACAAATGTGCAAATAAACAAATAATGATCAGATAATAGTCCAAAAATAAGCAAATGTGTGATGAGAAGAACTGTGATCTTTAAATAGAAGTGAAGACAGTCCAAATTAATGTGAAGTGATTCAATCGGTGAAAGAACACAAAAAGATGCAATATAATAAAGTCCACAAAAATATTCCAAAAATTATAATCCTTATTGCAAACCGTGATATCTCAAAAATGATAAAAATATGATAAAAATATCCAAAATATAAAAATGTCAAAAATATAGAAATCTCCAAAGTATCCAATGTGAAAAATATATAAGTGACTGGTGTATACACAAATTTGTGAACGTGATCACTGAAAAACCAAAAATTATTAAACTTCAAAAAGCCTGTGGTTCTTATTATAGTGCACAATGGTATAAAAATCAAAAAATATAATGCACAAAATAGAATAAAAATAGAAAAATAAATGTGAGAGAAAAAAGAAGAACTTGGGGATTCCTCAAAACCTGTAAACAAAAAATAACAACATAGTGTGATATTGTTATAAATAAGCAATAATTGAAAAAGGAATAATGCTCACCATATACTTGTCAACGCGTTTCGGCCTGCAGTAGAGGCCTTTCTCAAGACTTAGTTAGTCTTGTCAGAGAGACCTCGACCATTTCTATCATTCAGAATTTTCACCGCATTATTGTTTTTAATATTTTTAAATATTTGTAATTATTTATATTATTATGGATCCATATTTTTTCATGTAACTTGTTTTTAATTGTATACAACTGTACTAAATTGTATACAACTGTATTAAACTGCGATATTTTATTTGGAAGACGTATGTTCTGTGTCATCTAATATAACTATATATAGCAATTCTCCACTATATATAATTAATTGTCCTGCACCTATATATGCCTTCATAGTACATATTAATACTAACCCCCAATCCAAAGCGCTAGACGCTTGGACTCCACGCTTATAAACGAATTCACTAATACAATAGGTAGGACTGACACAATCTTTGTGGTCCACCATCTCAGGGAATTAATTCTGATTCTAACTTTATCAACTACATTATACCATCTATTCCCTTAAACCTTTGGCCTTGCCTCCTTTTGCGCTCCTATCTTATTATCTATTTATGCCATCTTAACTGGCACAGGAAAAGTCAGAGGGACCTTCCTGTCTTCATAAACCCTGTCTAATTTAGGCATCTTAGGTTCCTCAGGGAGTTTAGCCTCTGGAACCTCTAGCGTAGACAGAACCTTCTTTAATAAAAAACACAGATGCTCACAATCGATAAAGATGAATGTTTTACCTAGAATCCTTTATGTTCTCCAAACGGTGCCAATCTCACTAACTTACTCCTTTCGTAACTTGCTTCAAAAATTGATAAACGCATTTACTTGGGGGGAAATTAAACCTAGAATCATAAAGAACACAATGTATTGTTCCACACACCGAGGAGGTTTGGGACTCCCAAACATAGAACTATATTACAAAGCAATATGTTTACAAAGGGTTCTGGGTTGGCATCGTAATGAGAGTACTAAAGCGTGGATAGCACTAGACTCACATATTCTAAAAGCCCCTTCGCCAGGAGTGTTGTGTTGGATAGATAAAAGAAGTCGCCCACCTTGGGTCAGAGCGTACCCGTTATATTAACATATCTTTGAGATTTGGGACAATCTAATAGCATATGATCAAAGAATCTCCTCCTTGCGATCTCCTATGTCACCAGTCTCACCTAATGCAGAGTTAAATGGGGGATTAGAGCACAAATTAGATAAACAACAAGATTGGGAGATAGGTTACACAGCCCCTATATTTAAATTTTTAACTGGAGGCAAACTTAAGCAGAGAACAGAACTAGAAGAAGTGCTGGGAGGGATTTTCACGAAATGGTTGAAGTATTATCAGCTTCGACACTTCTTATCTATCTCACCAGAGACCTGATGACTAGACAACCCACTATCTTTGAACAACAATGCCTAACTGAATTTCCATTACGTCACTCTTTAACATGGGCAAGAAAAGCTTTAACAAGTGGAGATACAACAGACACTCCTAATTATGTAGTTAGATGGCACAGAGAATTGGGTAGAGAACTAAGTGAAAAGGAATGGAAAGACATAGTTAGAAACACTAAAACATCTTCAGTCTCTGCTAAATCACTGGAATTAAATTTCAAGGTTTTAACAAGGTGGTATCTTACCCCTACGAGGATCAAAGCAATATACCCGATAGCCTCTGATACCTGCTGGAGAGGATGTGGAAGCAAAGGAACTATGATTCACATCTGGTGGTCATGCAGTAATTTACAGCCCTTTTGGCTAGAAATAGGTAAATATACAGGGAGTGCAGAATTATTAGGCAAGTTGTATTTTTGAGGATTAATTTTATTATTGAACAACAACCATGTTCTCAATGAACCCAAAAAACTCATTAATATCAAAGCTGAATAGTTTTGGAAGTAGTTTTTAGTTTGTTTTTAGTTATAGCTATTTTAGGGGGATATCTGTGTGTGCAGGTGACAATTACTGTGCATAATTATTAGGCAACTTAACGAAAAACAAATATATACCCATTTCAATTATTTATTTTTACCAGTGAAACCAATATAACATCTCAACATTCACAAATATACATTTCTGACATTCAAAAACAAAACAAAAACAAATCAGTGACCAATATAGCCACCTTTCTTTGCAAGGACACTCAAAAGCCTGCCATCCATGGATTCTGTCAGTGTTTTGATCTGTTCACCATCAACATTGCGTGCAGCAGCAACCACAGCCTCCCAGACACTGTTCAGAGAGGTGTACTGTTTTCCCTCCTTGTAAATCTCACATTTGATGATAGACCACAGGTTCTCAATGGGGTTCAGATCAGGTGAACAAGGAGGCCATGTCATTAGATTTTCTTCTTTTATACCCTTTCTTGCCAGCCACGCTGTGGAGTACTTGGACGCGTGTGATGGAGCATTGTCCTGCATGAAAATCATGTTTTTCTTGAATGATGCAGACTTCTTCCTGTACGACTGCTTGAAGAAGGTGTCTTCCAGAAACTGGCAGTAGGACTGGGAGTTGAGCTTGACTCCATCCTCAACCCGAAAAGGCCCACAAGCTCATCTTTGATGATACCAGCCCAAACCAGTACTCCACCTTGCTGGCGTCTGAGTCGGACTGGAGCTCTCTGCCCTTTACCAATCCAGCCACGGGCCCATCCATCTGGCCCATCAAGACTCACTCTCATTTCATCAGTCCATAAAACCTTAGAAAAATCAGTCTTGAGATATTTCTTGGCCCAGTCTTGACGTTTCAGCTTGTGTGTCTTGTTCAGTGGTGGTCGTCTTTCAGCCTTTCTTACCTTGGCCATGTCTCTGAGTATTGCACACCTTATGCTTTTGGGCACTCCAGTGATGTTGCAGCTCTGAAATATGGCCAAACTAGTGGCATCTTGGCAGCTGCACGCTTGACTTTTCTCTGTTCATGGGCAGTTATTTTGCGCCTTGGTTTTTCCACATGCTTCTTGCGACCCTGTTGACTATTTTGAATGAAACGCTTGATTGTTCGATGATCACGCTTCAGAAGCTTTGCAATTTTAAGAGTGCTGCATCCCTCTGCAAGATATCTCACTATTTTTGACTTTTCTGAGCCTGTCAAGTCCTTCGTTTGACCCATTTTGCCAAAGGAAAGGAAGTTGCCTAATAATTATGCACAACTGATATAGGGTGTTGATGTCATTAGACCACACCCCTTCTCATTACAGAGATGCACATCACCTAATATGCTTAATTGGTAGTAGGCTTTCGAGCCTATACAGCTTGGAGTAAGACAACATGCATAAAGAGGATGATGTAGTCAAAATACTCATTTGCCTAATAATTCTGCACTCCCTGTATGAAAAATATTAGCAACCAAGAAGATGACTATCAACTTCAGCCTCCCACGGCTTTATTACATTTGCTCCCAAGGTGCAAATGCAAGATACGATTGAAACTGATACAATTAGCTTTAAATACAGAAATAGCCCTGATAGCCGCCAATTGGAAATCACAAAACATTCCTACATACCAAGCTTGGGAATCACTGATGGAACATACAATTCACCTAGAAGAATATGGGTATTTCTTAAAGAGGGACATGGAAACATATCACAACATACAATTCTATTGGGAGACATGAATGCATATCCATTAACAGTCCTAAAGGCAACTAATTGAAGAAAAGTATAGGGGATCAGAAATTATACTAGACCATGAATATACTGGGATATGAAACGGAAGGTTTACAATTAAATAAGAGCAGTATAAAACAAATTGCTCTACCAACAAGGTGACCAACGTGTGTTTTAGTATGTTAAGTTCAATGATGTTTTGTAAGTTTAGAAATACTAGATGATGGTATATTACTAAATGCAAGGAATGTAATGCTATCTTCAAAATGTCAATAACGCTGTAATTACATTACGTTGCTTTGTATTGTATTATTTCATCCAATAAAAATCTTTAAAAAAAAACAAAAACAAAAACAAAACACAAATGCTCAATTTTAAATCTAAAAGAGGGTTCCTCAGCTGAAGGAGGTTTAAAAACTGAAGTCTCAGACTCAGACAGTTCACCCTCTGAAGCTACAGAGGTTAACTCATCCTCGGATAGCTGGGACATAGTAGCTAAATCCAACAAATAGGTCAGGAGAACTATGTTTAACCTTTCTCTTATGTTTGCTAGAGGGAGGTAAGGCACTCAGGGCCGCAGACACCGCTGATTGTAACCGCGGTAAAGTCCGCAGGGAAAAAAACCCCTCCAGATGGAGGATTAGTTTTGCCGCGGGAAACTGCATGTGGAGCGGGTAGTGTAGAAAGGGTAGTAATCTCTCGGGACACAGATTCCTGAGAAGTAGACGGCTCAGAGGGGCTAATAGTGCTATGAGTATTAGCAGGCTTGTCTCCCTTCATAGACTTTAGAACAGTGCTTAAGAAAATGGAACAAAATTGAGCAGGCGGGCAAACCACAGTCTCCTCACAATATAAACAGGAATTATTAATCAGTACAGAAGGAGCGGAACCTTCTAATGTAGTATCAGAGTCCTCCATTGCTAAGATATATTCACAGAAGGACAGACAAAAAAGAACGCTTTTATTAAAAAAAAAAAAAAAATTATGCTTACCTGCTAATTTTCTTTTCTTCTGACGGGAAGAGTCCACAGCTGCATTCATTACTTTTGGGAAATACAGAACCTGGCCACCAGGAGGCAAAGACACCCCAACCAAAGGCTTAAATACCTCCCCCACTTTCCTCATCCCCCATTCTGCCAAGGGAACAAGGAACTGTAGGAGAAATATCAGGGTGAAAAAAGGTGCCAGAAGAACAAAAAATTACTGCCGCCTCATAGACAAAACATGGACGGGAGCTGTGGACTCTTCCCGTCAGAAGAAAATGATCAGGTAAGCATAATTTACGCTTTTCTTCTTAAAACAGGAAGAGTCCACATCTGCATTCATTACTTTTGGGAAAACAATACCCAAGGTAGACGCTGAATGCAAACAATGGGTGGGTACAAAATGTGGCCCCTTCGAACGGCACCATAGCCTGAAATCACCCGACACCCTATAAAAATATAGACGACATGGGTAAAACCCCGAAGCCCAGATGACTGCACATTAGTTACACCAGCAAAGCCGAGCTAGAGACCCTTCAGTCCCAGAGTCCGTCAAGCACAGCCTCCGAGGAGTCAGCCACGCGGCTCTCGACACCCAAGCAGCGTACCTAGCCGAAAGACAAGGACCGCTACCTGCCCCCAAAAGGGAGAACAGAATCCCAGAAGAATCCAAAGGATCATTCCACACGGCTCAACAAACATAGAACAACCCACTGTTGTCTTACGACAGTAGCGCCCAGGGAGACGAATTCCTAGAAACACAAGAACCTGATAAAAAAGAAATCCATACCCAGGGAAACACGTCCCAAAGAGGACTTGAGGGACACCCGCATATCCCTGACACAGTACCACACCATAAGGTACTCCAGAAAACATGAGTTCCCTGATGCCTCGTACCAGATTGAAACTTGCAGGCTAGGCAAGCATAGACAGCAGAAATAGGATAACTATCCAGGCAGTTAACGAAGAGCTCTCTAAAAGAACACAAAATCGTCTGAACAAGAACTCTCAATGACCAGCTTCCAGGTAGGAAAGCTGACTCAGCCATCGTGGAACATAAACCACGAAAAACATAATTTATGTAAGAACTTACCTGATAAATTAATTTCTTTCATATTGGCAAGAGTCCATGAGCTAGTGACATATGGGATATACAATCCTACCAGGAGGGGCAAAGTTTCCCAAACCTCAAAATGCCTATAAATACACCCCTCACCACACCCACAATTCAGTTTAACGAATAGCCAAGCAGTGGGGTGATAAAGAAAGGAGTAGAAAGCATCAACAAAGGAAATTTGGAAATAATTGTGCTTTATACAAAAAATCATAACCACCATAAAAAAAGGGTGGGCCTCATGGACTCTTGCCAATATGAAAGAAATGAATTTATCAGGTAAGTTCTTACTTAAATTATGTTTTCTTTCATGTAATTGGCAAGAGTCCATGAGCTAGTGACATATGGGATATCAATACCCAAGATGTGGAGTCTTCCACTCAAGAGTCACTAGAGAGGGAGGGACTAAAACAAAAACAGCCATATTCCACTGAGAAAATAATCCACAACCCAAAAATAAGTTTATTTTCACTTTTGAAAAGAAAAAACTTAAATCAAAAAGCAGAAGAATCAAACTGAAACAGCTGCCTGAAGAACTTTTCTACCAAAAACTGCTTCCGAAGAAGCAAATACATCAAAATGGTAGAATTTAGTAAATGTATGCAAAGAGGACCAAGTGGCTGCTTTGCAAATCTGATCGACTGAAGCTTCATTCTTAAAAGCCCATGAAGTAGAGACTGATCTAGTAGAATGAGCTGTAATTCTCTGAGGCAGGGTTTGACCCGACTCCAAATAAGCTTGATGAATCAAAAGTTTCAACCAAGAAGCCAAGGAAACAGCAGAAGCTTTCTGACATTTCCTAGGACCAGAAAATAAAACAAATAGACTAGAAGTCTTCCTGAAATTTTTAGTAGCTTCCACATAATATTTCAAAGCTCTTACCACATCCAAAGAATGTAAGGATCTCTCCAAAGAATTCTTAGGATTAGGACATAAAGAAGGGACAACAATTTCTCTACTAATGTTGTTAGAATTCACAACCTTAGGTAAAAATTGAAAAGAAGTCCGCAAAACTGCCTTATCCTGATGAAAAATCAGAAAAGGAGACTCACAAGAAAGAGCAGATTGCTCAGAAACTCTTCTAGCAGAAGAGATAGCCAAAATTAACAACACTTTCCAAGAAAGTAGTTTAATGTCCAAAGAATGCATGGGCTCGAATGGAGGAGCCTGTAACGCCTTCAAAACCAAATTAAGACTCCAAGGAGGAGAAATTGACTTAATGACAGGCTTAATACGAACTAAAGCCTGTACAAAACAGTGTATATCAGGAAGTATAGCAATTTTTCTGTGAAATAAAACAGAAAGAGCGGAGATTTGTCCTTTCAAGGAACTTGCAGATAAACCCTTATCCAGACCATCCTGAAGAAACTGCAAAATTCTAGGAATTCTAAAAGAATGCCAGGAGAATTTATGAGAAGAACACCATGAAATGTAAGCCTTCCAAACTCTATAATAAATCTTCCTAGAGACAGATTTACGAGCTTGTAACATAGTATTAATCACTGAATCAGAGAAACCTCTATGACTTAGAACTAAGCGTTCAATTTCCATACCTTCAAATTTAATGATTTGAGATCCTGATGTAAAAACGGACCTTGAGATAGTAGGTCTGGCCGTAACGGAAGTGGCCAAGGCGGGCAACTGGACATCCGAACCAGATCCGCATACCAAAACCTGTGTGGCCATGCTGGAGCCACCAGCAACACAAAAGACTGTTCCATGATGATTTTGGAAATCACTCTTGGAAGAAGAACTAGAGGCAAGAAGATGTAAGCAGGTTGATAACACCAAGGAAGTGTCAGCGCATCCACTGCTTCCGCCTGAACATCCCTGGACCTGGACAGGTATCTGGGAAGTTTCTTGTTTAGATGAGAGGCCATGAAATCTATCTCTGGAAGCCCCCACATCTGAACAATCTGAGAAAACACATCTGGATGGAGAGACCACTCCCCTGGATGTAAAGTCTGGCGGCTGAGATAATCCGCCTCCCAATTGTCTACACCTGGGATATGCACAGCAGAGATTAGACAGGAGCTGGATTCCACCCAAGCAAGTATCCGAGATACTTCTTTCATAGCTTGGGGACTGTGAGTCCCACCCTGATGATTGACATAAGCCACAGTTGTGATATTGTCTGTCTGAAAACAAATGAACGGTTCTCTCTTTAGTAGAGGCCAGAACTGAAGAGCCCTGAGAATTGCACAGAGTTCTAAAATATTTATTGGTAATCTCGTCTCTTGAGATTTCCAAACCCCTTGTGCTATCAGAGACCCCCAAACGGCTCCCCAACCTGAAAGACTCGCATCTGTTGTGATCACAGTCCAGGTTGGGCGAACAAAAGAAGCCCCTTGAACCAAACGATGGTGATCTATCCACCATGTCAGAGAGTGTTGTACATTGGGATTCAAGGATATTAATTGTGATATCTTTGTATAATCCCTGCACCATTGATTCAGCATACAAAGCTGTAGAGGTCTCATGTGAAAACGAGCAAAGGGGATTGCGTCCGATGCTGCAGTCATGAGACCTAAAACTTCCATGCACATAGCCATTGAAGGGAATGACTGAGACTGAAGGTGCCGGCAGGCTGCAACCAATTTTAAATGTCTCTTGTCTGTTAGATACAGAGTCATGGACACTGAATCTATCTGGAAACCTAAAAAGATGACCCTTGTCTGAGGAATCAAGAAACTTTTTGGTAAATTGATCCTCCAACCATGTTTCCGAAGAAACAACACTAGTTGATTCGTGTGAGATTCTGCAGTATGTAAAGACTGAGCTAGTACCAAGATATCGTCCAAATAAGGAAACACCGCAATACCCTGTTCTCTGATTACAGATAGTAGGGCACCCAGAACCTTCGAAAAGATTCTTGGAGCTGTTGCTAGGCCAAATGGAAAAGCAACAAATTGGTAATGCTTGTCTAGAAAAGAGAATCTCAGAAACTGATAGTGTTCTGGATGAATCGGAATATGAAGGTATGCATCCTGCAAGTCTATTGTGGACATATAATGTCCTTGCTGAACAAAAGGCAGAATAGTCCTTATAGTCACCATCTTGAAAGTTGGTACTCTTACATAATGATTCAAAATTTTCAGATCCAGAACTGGTCTGAACAAATTTTCTTTCTTTGGTATAATGAATAGGTTTGAATAAAACCCCAAACCTTGTTCCTGAAGAGGAACTGGCATGATTACCCCTGAAGATTCCAGGTCTGAAACACACTTCAGAAAAGCCTGAGCTTTTACTGGATTTACAGGAATGTGTGAGAGAAAAAATCTTCTCACAGGAGGTCTTACTTTGAATCCTATTCGATACCCTTTGAGAGACAATGCTCTGAATCCAATGATTTTCGACAGATTTTATCCAAAAATCCTTGAAAAACCTTAATCTGCCCCCTACCAGCTGAGCTGGAATGAGGGCCGCACCTTCATGCGGACTTAGGGGCAGACTTTGGTTTCCTAAATGGCTTGGATTTATTCCAATTTGAGGAAGGCTTCCAACTGGAAGCAGATTCCTTGGGAGGAGGATTGAGTTTTTGTTCGAAAGGAACGAAAACGGTTAGAAGCCTTAGATTTACCCTTAGGTTTTTTATCCTGAGGCAAAAAAACACCTTTTCCTCCAGTGATAGTTGAGATAATAGAATACAACTGAGAACCAAATAAATTATTACCTTGGAAAGAAAGAGATAGTAATCTAGATTTAGATGTCATATCAGCATTCCAAGATTTAAGCCACAAATCTCTTCTAGCTAATACAGCTAAATACATGGATCTAACATCAATTTTGATAATATCAAAAATGGCATCACAAAAAAAATGATTAGCATGTTGCAGTAAGCGAACAATGCTAGATATGTCAGAATCCAATTCATGTTGCGCTAAATTTTCCAACCAGAAAGTTGATGCAGCCGCAACATCACCCAAAGAAATAGCAGGTCTGAGAAGATGACCTGAATATAAATAGGCCTTCTTTAGATAAGATTCAAGCTTCCTATCTAAAGGATCCTTAAAGGAAGTGCTATCTTCCATAGGAATAGTGGTACGTTTAGCAAGAGTAGAAATAGCCCCATCAACTTTGGGGATCTTTTCCCAAAACTCTATAGATTTTGCTGGTAAAGGATACAATCTCTTAAACCTTGAAGAAGGAACAAAGGAAGTACCTGGCTTATTCCATTCCCTAGAAATCATATCAGAAATAGCCTCAGGAATGGGAAAAACACCTGGGGAAACAACAGGAGGTTTAAAAACAGCATTTAAACGTTTATTAGACTGAACGTCAATAGGACTGGTTACCTCAATATCCAAAGTAATTAACACTTCTTTTAATAAAGAACGCATATACTCTATTTTAAATAAATAAGTAGATTTGTCAGTGTCAATATCTGAGGAAGGATCTTCTGTTTCAGATAGATCCTCAGCAGAAGAGGATGAATTATTATGTTGTTGGTCATTTGAAATTTCATCAGCTAAATGAGAAGTTTTAAAAGACCTTTTACGTTTATTAGAAGGTGGAAATGCAGACAAAGCCTTCATAATAGATTCAGAAACAAATTCTTTAAAATTTACAGGTATATCATGCACATTAGAAGTTGAAGGAACTGCAACTGGCAATGTACTATTACTGATAGAAACACTATCTGCATGTAAAAGTTTATCATGACAACTATTACAAATGACATTCGGTGGAATAATTTCTACAATTTTGCAACAAATGCACTTAGCTTTAGTAGAACCGATGTCAAGCAGCAATGTTCCAGCAGAAACTTCAGAGACAGGATCGGATTGGGACATCTTGCTCAATGTAAAAGAAAAAAACAACATATAAAGCAAAATTATCTATTTCCTTAAATGACAGTTTCAGGAATGGGAAAAAATGCAAAAGCATAGGCCTCTTGATAGAGAAAAAAGCAGGAGGCAAACATGAATGGGGTATTGAAATAATGAAAAAAAAATTTGGCGCCAAGTATGACGCACAACGTAACGTAAACTTTTTTTGCAAAAATGACCGGAAATGACACACTTGCGTCACTAATGACGCCGCCGTGTGAAACGTCTCAACATCACGTATGACGCCGGAAATGATGAAGTTGCGTCAAAAACGTAATTTCCCGCGCCAAAAAAGTTTGCGCCAAAAATGATGCAATAAAGTCTAACATTTGACGCACCCGCGGGCCTAATACCCGCAAATGCAAAAGTAGTCAAAATTGAAAAAGACTAAACCCCAGGTAAGAAACAAATTTCTTAAAGTGTTTATAATCCCAAATATGAAACTGACAGTCTGCAGAAGGAAATACATTAACCTGACTCATGGCAAATATAAGTACAATACATATATTTAGAACTTTATATAATTTGCATAAAGTGCCAAACCATAGCTGAGAGTGTCTTAAGTAATAACAACATACTTACCAAAAGACACCCATCCACATATAGCAGATAGCCAAACCAGTACTAAAACAGTTCTTTAGTAGAGGTAATGGTAAATTTGAGAGTATATCATCGATCTGAAAAGGGAGGTAGGAGATGAATCTCTACGACCGATAACAGAGAACCCATGAAAAAGACCCCCGTTAGGGAAATCATCGTATCTAATAGGTGATACTCCCTTCACGTCCCTCTGACATTCGCTGTACTCTGAGAGGAATCGGGCTTCAACAATGCTGAGAAGCGCATATCAACGTAGAAATCTTAGCACAAACTTACTTCACCACCTCCATAGGAGGCAAAGTTTGTAAAACTGAATTGTGGTTGTGGTGAGGGGTGTATTTATAGGCATTTTGAGGTTTGGGAAACTTTGCCCCTCCTGGTAGGATTGTATATCCCATATGTCACTAGCTCATGGACTCTTGCCAATTACATGAAAGAAAGCTTTGTAAAGCCTGCTAGCACACATTCAAAGTGGAAATAGTTGTAACTGGTAACCGGGCTCCAAGGAGCATCTCCTCCCAGCACCAGACGCCGGTAGAAAAGAGGAGGACAGCAAAAGTCCTCCAACCGAAGGGGAGGACAGACCCAAGAAGAAAACAGTCAACACTGCATAGATAAACCGATCCCCGACCTTCCCTCCAGGGTAATGGTCCCAGCCCAAAGGCTAGTCAAAGACCAAAGACAAGAGTCCTAGACCTCTGGAAGAAAAGGATGGATCTACAAGGAGCAAAGCCCCCCCGAGTAGAACTCTGACCGCTACTACAAACAGCATGCTACTGTGATTCAGGACATACTTTGTGCTCGGGTACGAGACCCCCTACACTGCTGTCATCCCTAAAGAGGAACACTTCTCAAGGTAAAAGGGTTCTCCGACCCCCAGTATCTAAATATCAGAATCCAACATTTAACAGGAGCCCATCAGGGTTCAAACCCCCAGCCTCCTGCTGCAGGAACGGTGGAACCAGTTACTACTCCACATCTCCCTTTCCAGGATTCTGAAAATGCAAGAAGGGAAAAAAACAAGGACCCACAGGTCGCCACAGATACTATGGTAAATCCAAAACAGGAGAACCCATCCCCCACTCTAGGAGAGAAAGGGACTAAAGCAACGGAAACTACCCGACCATAGAGGCGAGATTCCTCAACCATATCGCCAACCCAGTTGAAAGACACCTGGAGTCTACAAGGAACATCAAATGCGCCAGAAGACCAGTAGGGACCCGTCAGAGAGACCTAGAACATAAGCCACAGACAGATAGGCATCTCCCATGAGAAACAGAGCCCCGCCCCCCTCAGAAATGCATGCGGGACCACAAACACCTAAGGTGAGACCAAACCGTCCACACCCAATCCAGGGAGAGACATGGTCCTAGGCCAGAGTCCTCAAAAAATGGAATTGATTGAAAGATCTAACTTCCTGAGGAACCCTAAGCTGCCTCCTATGATTAGGAGCGCACCATCTAAAGTCCGTCGACTTGGCGATCTAGTAACAGCCTCAAACCCAAAAGTCTGAAAAAGCTCCTGAACAGTTTAAGAATTCGGCACCCCAGCTTTTCACTGTTAAGCCCCAAGGCTAGCGTTGCAACGAGGACGCAGATAACCCCCGAATGTCGAAGACCATGGTCAGACCAAGGGTATTATATGGAAGAGACAACAGCCAGAGATCCCTGCAGGATCGATCTTCCAAAAACCCCTTTAACAGGGTAAAACCTGGAAGCCTCGCAGTCCCCACAGAAGGCAGGTAAACCCCTGCACTCCACCTCTTAGAGTAATGCAACTCTAAGCAAAGGAAGGAGGACATGCCCGCGCTTCCAGACCAGATGACCCACCCAAGACGGGAAGGAATGACACCCTGCTACCGCAAGAAAATGTTTATTAGGCTAAATAGCATCCGGAAGAACCTTAAGTGAAGAGGCAAATCGTTCACCACTCGGAACACTAGACCACATAGGTCACTCACATCTCCCAACTCCAAAGGAATGGAAACTACGGTTCGGATTCCCCAGGGACCTGAAGAACCCTGATGACGTCTGAAAAGACTGATCCGTATCCCATGCGAGTAGCCAGAGAAAGCCAACCTTAGGTCGGCCCACACAACCCTCCATTCAGAGGCGTATCTACACACTAGGCCTCTTCGAAATAAGATCCGAGCCCAGAGTCCATAGCCATAGGCCAAGTGACATTCAGAATCTGACCAGAATAAATCAGCACCACGAGGATGACATAAACCCAGGTAACAGCAGAAAAGCGTCCGACTAGTACCTGCCTGGTATAAGGACACTCCAGAACTGTCAAAGGTCCAAGAAAATTTGACCGCACGATCGATAAATAAACTAGAAAACGTAATTCTATTATTAAAAAAGTGCGCAACTTCCATGGAAGTGTCAACGTGACCACAAAATTGCAAGTATCGGTTCCAGAGAAGAACGTTTTCAAAAACGGAAATCTAACAGACATGAAGAAAAACAGAATAAAACATCCATCCGGATCAAAAATAAAAGAAAGGCAGCACCCATCGGGTAAACGCCAAAGGTGAATGAGAACGCCAATGGGACCAGCCGATCAGAGGCCACATTCACCCAAGCTCAGAACTGGAACCGAAACATAAAGAAAAAATAAAACTGAGACGTTAAGGAGATTCATCCCCAAACGTTGCATCCAATTTGCCATCCAGCATCCCTCTGCCCACTAGGACTGGGATCCTCTAACATCGCCAAAACATGCCTTAAAAGAACACGAAAACGTGCCAGCCTATAATTGAAGGCAAAATCATCTCTCGTCAGATCCACGAAAGACCCTGACCCCTCACGGGACATGGAAACCTCAGAGGCGGATGGCTCAACGCACTCTAAGCTCCCCAATTCGGGAGAAGAGAGAACTCTAGAACGGCAATCGGAACATAGCTGATGGGCATTGATTACCCGGGCCATTTCATATTCATCACAAGACGCATTCTCCATATCGGAGACATCCATGTCTAAAATATCAGAATCCTCCATAAGTTTGGGATTACAAAAATTATAAAAACCAACTGGCACCCTTTTTACACCCCCAATGGCTGGGGCACTCACCACCTCCTGTGAACCAGACAACCCACAAGCTAGACTCTCTCTGTAGCACACAGTCCGCATACGGAAATGAGAAACAAATGTAACAGCACCCGTCACGAGGTACACTGTGCAAGTCACAAAAAGGGTGCGCAATCTCGAGAGATCGTGTCATTAAGATAAAGCCATTATGTTCCAAAAAAGTTGTGAACCTAGGTATTGCTAGACAGCAGATAGAACCATATAACAAACATTATTAAAGCCCCCTGCCCCTGTTCAATAACCCCCCTCAGGAGATATTAACCCATGATTCCTTATTAAGATAAAAGGAGACCCACTGGGACCCTACCTTATTTCGTTAACATTACATTCACATATCAAACTAAAATGATCTTACTGGAATCTACGCCGTGGAACAGGAACACGGCCCTTCAAGTGTGACAGATAGTAGCCAAACTATCAACAAGGCCAGCTGGTTCACCCCGGCCCTCCAGGACTCCAAACGCCACTGCAGACGATTGGAAATAACCTGGAGATCCAGCAAGACCCTTCTGGAAAAAGCTGCTTTTAAGGAAGCAATCACCACCCACCACCACCTCATAAAAACCACCAAAAAAACAGCCATCCAAGACAGAATCAACTCTAACACACACAACAGCAAGGGAGTTGTACTCGGTCATCAAGGAATTCTCTAAACCCAACAGCGACACCACCGACATTCAACCCTCCCAGGACCTCTGCGATATCCTCAATGCACACTTTCACCGCCAGATCCTCGACATCTATGACAGTTTCACGCCTCATAATTCAACCTCCAACACCCACCCCCTTACACCTCACCCAAATTCTCCCCCCAACACAGACTATCTGGAGCCCCCTCACCACAGAGGACACCCTGAGAATCATTAAATCGTTCCACTCCGGCGCACCCTCGGACCCATGCCCCCATCATATATTCAACAAAGCAAGCGACACTGCCGCCCCTGAACTCCGCTGCAGCGTCAACTGCTCCATCAAAACCGGCACCTTACCGGATGTCTGGAAGTATGCGGAACTGACACCCCTGCTGAAGAATAACTACCGCCCCATCTCTCTACTCCTCTTCCCGGCCAAAGTCATAGAGAAGTCTATCAACTTGCAACTTATTGACCACATTGAAGCCAACCACACCCTGGACCACTCCCAATCCGTTCTCAGAAGCAACCACAGCATCGAGACTGTCCTCCTCACCGCCAGACGAAATCCGCACCATGCTCGACCGAGGAGAAACTGCTGCCCTCATCCTCCTAGACCTCTCAGCAGCATTAGACACTGTCGACCACAACACCCTCCGCACCTGCCTACATGTCTCCAACATCTGCAGCAATGCCCTGGAATGGTTCACCTCCTTCCTCACGGCCCAGAAAGTCAGACTCCTGCCCTTCTCCAAACCCCCACCAGTCAACTGCGGTGTACCTCAAGGCTCTTCACTGAGCCCCACCCTCTTCAACATCTACATGGCCCCTCTCGCCACCATGACCTCAACATTGTCTCCTACGCCGACGACACCCAGTTAATCATCTAACTCACCCGAGATCCCACTACCGCCAAAAAGAACGTCCAAGAAGACAACCGACTCAAACTGAACACAGACAAAACCGAATAAATCCATGTGGGACGACTCCTAGTGGCCCACAGCCCTCGTTCACCCTCCAAACCCAACCGACCATGCACAAAATCTAGGCTTCATCCTGGACTCTTCACTCTCCATGGACCGACAAATCAATGCCATAACCTCAACATGCTTCCACATTCTCCACCTACTACGAAAAATCTTCAAGTGGATCACTCCTGAAACCAAGAAAAAACAGTCACCCACATCCCTCGTCAGCAACCAGTTAGACTACGGCAACGCACTCTACGCCAGCTCCACCATCAAACTCCAAAAGAGACTCCAACATATACAGAACGCCTCAGCCAGACTTGTCCTTGACATCCCTCGCCAATGCCACATCACCGAACACCTAAGGAACCTTCACTGGCTCCCCATCAACAAGAGAATCACCTTCAAGCTCCTTACCCACGCGTTCAAGGCCCTACACAACATCGGACCCAAATACATCAACCACCACGTAAATTTCTACACCACCGCCAGACAACTCTGATCGGCCGACCAAGCACTTGCAGTCATCCCCCGCATCAGCAAATCCACAGCGGGTGGAAGATCCTTCTCCCACATGGCAGCAAAGACATGGAACACCCTCCCGCTGCACCTCAGACAATCCATCTCCCTTACACAGTTCAGAAAGGCCCTCAAAACCTGGCTCTTCGACTGAACGCCCATCTCCTCCCCCCCTCCTCCTATCTTCCCTTAGCGCCTTGAGACCCTCACAGGTGATTAGTTTGCGCTCTATAAGTACCCAATAGATAGATAGCCTCGCTTCTGACATGGACTTGAGTGAATAAAGGTAGGCAGTGAAACTTGTCAACGCTGATTACCAAGGAGCTGTTAATATGAGTCGGGATGGTTTCGCAGGAAAACTTTCCCTGCATCTCCAGACTAACTTTTATCCACGCTCTCATAGAGAGGCTGACAGGATTACTTAAAACTCCAGTCCCATAGTGAAGAGTAGTACCCTCCATAAGAGACTATCTTGAACTTCTGACACATCTCTGCCAATCTCCTGTGACAAAAGCCAAAGAATGACTGGGGATGAGGGAAGTGGGGGAGGTATTTAAGCCTTTGGCCCAGAATAACAGTTAAGAATTGAATCCAATTATGAACCAAATAATTGATTATCTTGAAAAAAAGAAATATGGAATTTTAGAAATCACAAAATTCTTCTAGCTAAAACAGCTAAAGACATAGATTAAACCTAATTTGCGAAAATATTCAATAAAATGAAGACACAAATGAAATTATTAGCATGTTAATCAAGTTAAAGGACCAATCAACACACTGGACTTGCATAATCAACAAATGCAAGATAACAAGACAATGCAAAAGTCTGAACTTCAAATGAGTAGTAGATTTGTCCCTTTAACAATGCTAAATAAATCATAATCCGATACTTGATCTTAAAGTATCCAAACAGAAAAATGAAGCAATTGCAACATCATCCAAATAAATTACAGGACCAAGAAAAGTACCTGAAATAAATAATTTTCCTTAAATAAGATACAACCATCTGAAGGAAAAAAACAAATACTATTTTGCTATAGAAACAATAGCATATTTAGCAGGAGTAGAGATAGCCCCATTAATTTGGGGAATCCTCAAAACTGAAAACTAACTGCCGGCAAAGAATATAATTTAAAAACCTTGAAGAAGGAATAAAAGAAAATGCTCAGCCTATTCCATTCCCTAGTATCAGGAACTGGAAAAAAAAACTTCTGAAAACACAGAAGAATAATAAGCAGAAATAAAATGTTAGCTAGTATTGAAAAAGAACTAGTTACCTCAATATCCAAAAAATCAACACCTTTTCAACAAAGAACAAATGTACTCTAATAAAAATAAAAAAGTAGATTTGTTAGTGTCAATATCTGATGAAGAAAATTCTGAATGAGAAAAAACACCATCAGAGAAGGATAATTCAGTATGTTGTTGGTCATTTGAAACTTAATTAACTAAAAAAGAAGTTTGAAAAAGACCTAAAAATTTCATTAGAAGGCGGGATGTCAGACAAAGCCTTTAACATAGAATCAGAAAAATATTCTTATAAATTTCTAAGTATATCTTGTACATAAGATGTAAAAAGAATAGCAATATATGAAGCATAAATACTAATAGATTCTGCATGTAAAAGTTTATCATGATAACTTATTACAAACCATAGCTAAAGATAAACATTCATAACATTAAAATAAATGAACTTAGCTTTGGTAGGACTGATATCAGTCAACAGGAATCCGTTAGCATTTTCTGATTCAGGAACAGTATGTGAAATATCTTGCAATATGTAATAGAAAAAAACAACAACATATAAAGCAAAATTATCAAATTCCTTAAATGACAGTTTCAGGAATGGGAGAAAAATGCAAACAAACAAGCCTCTAGCAACCAGAGCAGCAAAAATATGAGACTTAAATAATGTGAGACGCCCACATTATTGGCGCTAAGTACAACGCCCATATCTTTTTGGCGCCACATCCTCTGACGCCGAAACCGACGCCCACATTTTTTAGCGCAAAAAAACGTCTGAATACTCATGCGTCAAAAAAATAACATAACTACGAACAACTTCCGGCGTCAACTACGGCGCCGGAAATGACCAAATTTTGCGCCAAAAAAGTTTGCGCCAAAAATGGCGCAATAAAATGAAGCATTTTCTGCCCCCGCGAGTCTAAAAGCCCGCAGGGAAAAATAGTCAATTGAAAATTTTCAAGGTAAGAAAAAATATATATTCATATGCATTATCCAAAATAATGAAACTGACAGTCTGAATGAAGGAATACTAATTATCCTGAATCATGGCAAATATAAGTTTAAACACATATAAAGTGCCCAACCATAGCTTAGAGTGTCACAAAAAATAAGACTTACTTACCCCAGGACACTCATCTACATATAGTAGATAGCCAAACCAGTACTGAAACGAGAATCAGTAGAGGAAATGGTATATAAGAGTATATCGTCGATCTGAAAAGGGAGGTAGGAGAAGAAATCTCTACGACCGATAACAGAGAACCTATGAAATAGATCCCCTAGAGGAAGACCATTGTATTCAAATAGGCAATATTCTGTTCACATCCCTCTGACATTCACTGCACTCTGAGAGGAAAACCGGGCTTCAACCTGCTGCGAAGCGCATATCAACGTAGAATCTAGCACAAACTTACAACACAACATCCATGGGAGGCAAAGTTTGTAAAACTGAATTGTGGGTGTGGTGAGGGGTGTATTTATAGGCATTTTGAGGTTTGGGAAACCTTGCCCCTCCTGGTAGGAATGTATATCCCATACGTCACTAGCTCATGGACTCTTGCTAATTACATGAAAGAAAAACTTTTTTATATGCATAGTCTTTTTAAGTGGAAAAGAAAATGTATGCTTACCTGATCAATTTATTTCTTTTTTGACACGATGAGTCCACGGATCATCTTAATTACTAATGGGATATTCACCTCCTGGTCAGCAGGAGGAGGCAAAGAGCACCACAGCAAAGCTGTTAAATAGCTCCTTCCTTCCCTCACACTCCAATCATTCGACCGAAGTTAAGGAAAGAAAGGAAAAACCAAACAGGGTGGGCCGTGGACTCATTGTGTCAAAAAAGAAATACATTTATGAGGTAAGCATAAGTTTTCTTTTCTTTTTTATGACACGATGATGGGATTCAATACCCAAGCTAGAGTACACAGATGATACGGGAGGGATAAGACAGGGAACCTATATGGAAGGCACCACTGCTTGAAGAACCTTTCTCCCAAAAGCAGCCTCAGCCAAGGTAAAAGTGTCAAATTTGTAGAACTCTGAAAAAGTGTGAAGAGAGGACCAAGTTGCAGCCTTGTAAATCTGTCCCACAGAAGCCTCATTTTTGAATGCCCATGAGGAAGCAACAGCCCTCGTAGAATGAGCCATAACTCTCTCTGGCGGCTGCTATCCAGCAGTCTCATATGCAAAACGTATGATACTCTTCAGCCAAAAAGAAAGAGAAGTAGCCGTAGCTTTCTGTCCCTTACGTTTTCCTGAGAAAACCACAAATAAAGAAGAAGACTGGCGAAAGTCCTTGGTCGCCTGCAGGTAAAACTTTAAAGCACGAACCACATCAAAATTGTGCAGAAGATGTTCCTTCTGAGAAGGAGGATTAGGACACAAGGAAGGAACAACAATCTCCTAATTAATGTTCCGATCAGAAACAACTTTAGGAAGAAATCCTAATTTAGTACGTAAAACTACCATATCGGAATGGAAAATAAGGTAAGGAGACTCAAACTGCAATGCCGAGAGCTCTGACACTCTAATATCTAAGGAATGCATAGGCTCAAACGGAGCCCCTTGAAGAACTTTAAGAACTAAATTAAGACTCGAGTAACTGGTTTGAACACAGGCCTGATCCTAACCAAGGCCTGACAAAATGATTGTACATCTGGGACATCCGCCAGACGTCTGTGTAACAAAATAGATAAGGCAGAGATTTGACCCTTTAGGGAACTAGTCGATAAACCTTTCTCCAAACCTTCTTGGAGAAAAGACAAAATTCTAGGAATCCTAAGTCTACTCCATGAGTAGCCCTTGGATTCACACGCCAAATCTTATGGTAAATCTTTCTAGTTACAAGCTTACGAGCCTGAATCATGGTCTCTATGACTGAGTCAGAAAACCCCCGCTTGGATAAAATGAAGCGTTCAATCTCCAAGCAGTCAGCTTCAGAGAAACTAGATTTGGGTGAAGGAAGGGCCCTTGAATTAGAAGGTCCTTCCTCAACGGAAGTCTCCAAGGTGGCAGAGATGACATTTCCACCAGGTCTGTATACCAAATCCTGCGAGGCCAAGCAGTAGCAATGAGGATCACCAATGCCCTCTCCTGCTAATTCGAGCAATGACCCGAGGTAGGAGAGCAAACGGAGGAAATAGGTATGCTAGCCTGAAGGTTCAAGGAACCGCCAGAGCATTTATCCGTTCCGCCTGGGGATCCATGGACCTCAACCCGTATCTCGGGAGCTTGGCATTCTGTTGAGATGCCATGAGATCTAATTCCGGTTGACCCCACTTGAGAATCAGGCTGGAGAACACTTATGGATGGAGTTCCCAACCCCGGATGAAAGGTCTGCCTGCTCAGGAAGTCTGCCTCCCAGTTGTACACCCCTGGGATGTGGATTGCCGACAGGCAACAAGAATGGGCCTCCGCCCACTGAATTATCTTGGTTACCTCTGTCATTGCTAAGGAACTCCTTGTTCCTCCCTGATGATTGATGTAAGCCACTGAAGTTAAGTTGTCCGACTGGAACCTGATAAACTGGACCGAGGCTAACTGAGGCCAGGCCAGAAGAGCATTGAAGATCGCTCTCAGCTCCAGGATGTTTATAGGAAGAACAGACTGACTGAGTCCACACTCCCTGGGCCTTTAGAGAACCCCAGACTGCCCCCCATCACAGAAGGCTGGTGTCTGCTGTCACAATCACCCAGGATGGTCTGCGGAAGCAGGTTCCCTGGGAGAGATGATCCAGAGACAACCACCACTGAAGAGAATCCCTCGTCTCCTGCTCCAGTAGTATTCAAGGAGACAAATTGGTATAATCTCCGTTCCATTGCCTGAGCATACTTAACTGCAAAGGTCTTAGATGGAACCGAGCAAATGGGATGAAGTCCATTGCCGCCACCATCAGCCCTATTACCTCCATACATTGAGCCACAGATGGCCGAGGAGTGGACTGAAGGACTCGACAAGTATAGATAATCTTTGATTTCCTGACTTCTGTCAGAAAAATCTTCATTGATAATCTATTATAGTTCCCAAAAAAGTTACCCTTGTATTTGGGACTAAGGAACTATTTTCCAAATTTACCTTCCATCCGTTAGATCACAGGAAGGATAACACCATGTCCGCGTGGGATCTCGCTTGCTGTAATGATGGCGCCTGGATTAGGATGTTGTCCAGATAGGGCGCCAATGCAATGCCTTGTAACCGAAGCACCGCCAACAGCGATTCCAGAAATTTGTGAAAATTCTTGAAGCTGTAGCAAGACTGAAGGGAAGAGCCACAAATTGGAAGTGTTTGTCTAGAAAGGCAAACCTTAGGAACTTGTGATGATCCCTGTGAATGGGAATGTGTAGGTACGCGTCCTTTAAATCCACGGTTGTCATAAATTGACCCTCTTGGATCAAAGGAAGAATGGAACGAGTAGTTTCCATCTTGAAGGACGGTACTCAGAGATATTTGTTTAGACTCTTGAGATCTAAAATAGGTTTGAAGGTTCCCTCTTTTTTGGGAACCCTACAAGATCTGGTCCCAGATCGGGGGCAGCCCTTCATGCTGTCTTAGACTCAACAGCAGGCTTCTTGGATTATTTTCCCTTATTCCCGGATTGATTGCGTCTCCATGCAGGCTTAGCCTGTTCCTGTTTGGAGGCAGAAGAGGAAGAATTTCCTTTGAAATTTCGAAAGGAACAAAAATTGCTCTGTCGTCCCTTTTGTTTGTTTCTCCTATCCTGGGGGAGAAGATGACCCTTACCCCCCGTGATATCAGCGATAATCTCTGACAAGCCAGGTCAAACAAGGTCTTCCCCTTGCAAGGAATAGCTAGAAGCTTAGATTTAGAGGACACATCCGCAGACCAAGGTTTTAACCATAAGGCTCTGCGGGCTAGGCTAGAGAAACCCGAAATCTTCGCTCACAATTTAATAACTTGAAGGGAAGCGTCCGTGATAAAGGAATTAGCTAGTTTAAGCGCTTTTATTCTATCTTGTATCTCATCCAAAGAAGTTTCCATCCTGATGGCATCAGACAATGCATCGAACCAATATGCCGCCGCACTAGTGAGAGTAGCAATGCACACAGCTGGCTGCCATTGTAAGCCCTGTGCACGTACATCTTCTTGAGTAAACCCTCTAACTTTTTGTCCATAGGGTCTTTGAAAGCACAACTATCCTATAGGAATAGTAGTTCTCTTAGCTAAAGTGGAAACAGCACCCTCCACCTTGGGAACTGTTTGCCAAGCCTACTTAACAGAGTCAGGTATAGGAAACATCTTCTTAAATGTAGGAGATGGAGAAAAAGGAAATTTATGCTTGCCTGATAAATTGATTTCTTCTACGATACGACACGTCCATGGATTTCATCCTTACTTGTGGGATATTATCCTCCTGCTAACAGGAAGTGGCCAAGAGCACCACAGCAGAGCTGTATATATAGCTCCTCCCTTCCCCTCCAGTCATTCGACCAAAGGTTATAGGAAGAGAAAAGAAAAGCTAAAAGGTGCAGAGGTGACTAAAGTTGTAAATAATAAAAACTAAAATCTGTCTTAAATTGACAGGGAGGGCCGTGGAGTCGTCGTATCGTAGAAGAAATCAATTTATCAGGCAAGCATAAATTTCCTTTTCTTCTACAAGATACGACGAGTCCACGGATTTCATCCTTACTTGTGGGATACAATACCAAAGCAACAGGACACGGATGAAAGGAAGGGACAAGACAAAGACCTAAACGGAAGGCACCACTGCTTGAACTTTCCTCCCAAAAACAGCCTCAGAAGAAACAAAAGTATCAAATTTGTGAAATTTGTAAAAAGTATGAAGGGACGACCAAGTCGCAGCCTTACAAATCTGTTCAACAGATGCATCGTTTTTAAAGGCCCATGTGGAAGCCACAGCCCTAGTAGAATGAGCCGTAATTCTTTCAGGAGGCTGCTGTCCAGCAGTCTCATATGCCAGGCGGATGATACTTCTCAGCCAAAAAGAAAGAGGTAGCCGTAACTTTCTGACCCCTACGCTTTCCAGAATAAACAATGAATAATGAAGATGATTGACGGAAATCCTTGGTTGCCTGTAAGTAAAACTTCAAGGCATGGACCACGTCCAGGTTATGTAACAGACGCTCCTTCTTAGAAGGAGGATTAGGACACAAGGAAGGAACAACAATTTCCTAATTAATATTTTTATTCAAAACAACCTTAGGAAGAAATCCAGGTCTGTTACGTAAAACCACCTTATCAGAATGAAATATGAGATAAGGCGAATCATACTGTAACGCTGAAAGCTCAGAAACTCTTCGAGCAGAAGAAATAGCAACCAAAAACAGAACTTTCCAAGATAACAATATCTATGGAATGCATAGGTTCAAACGGAACCCCTTGAAGAACACGAAGAACTAAATTCAAACTCCAGGGAGGAGTAATAGGTCTAAATAGTAAAGGTCCTGTCTCAAATGAAGTTTCCATGGTGACAGAGAGGACTACTGAAGCTCTCTCATGTTTGATTTGAGCAATCACTCGTGGAAGGAGAGGAAACGGTGGAAACACATAAGCTAGGCGGAACGACCAAGGCACTGCCAATGCATCTATCAGTTCGGCCTGAGGATCCCTCGACCTGGATCCGTATCTTGGAAGTTTGGCATTCTGTCGAGATGCCATCAGATCCAATTCCGGTCTGCCCCATCGGAGAATCAGTGAGGCAAACACCTCCGGGTGGAGTTCCCACTCCCCCGGCTGAAAGGTCTGTCGACCAGTTCTCTACTCCTGGGATGTAAATTGCCGACAGATAACAAGAGTGAGCCTCCGCCCATCAAATTATCTTGGATACTTCTATCATCGCTAAGGAATTCCTTGTTCCCCCCTGATGATTGATATATGCCACAGTCGTGATGTCCGAATGGAATCTGATGAATTTATTCAAAGCCAACTGAGGCCACGCCTGAAGCGCATTGAATATTGCTCTCAGTTCCAGAATATTGATTGGAAGTAGAGACTCCACCTGAGTCCAAACACCCTGAGCCTTCAGGGAATCCCAGACTGCACCCCAGCCCAGAAGGCTGGCATCCGTTGTCACTATCACCCACGAGGGTCTGCGGAAACAAGTCCTCTGGGACAGATGATCCGGCGACCACCAAAGAAGAGAGTTTCTGGTCTCCTGATCTAGGTTTATCTGAGGAGATAAATCCGCTTAATCCCCATTCAACTGACCGAGCATGCATAGCTGCAGTGGTCTGAGATGAAAGCGAGCAAACTGAATGATATCCATTGCCGCTACCATTAATCCAATTACCTCCATACACTGAGCCACTGATGGCCGAGAAATGGACTGAAGTGCTTGGCAAGTATTTAGAATCTTTGATTTCCTGACCTCCGTCAGGAATATTTTCATGTCTACCGAGTCTATCAGAGTCCCCAAGAAGGGAACCCTTGTCTGTGGAACTAGTGAACTCTTCTCTATGTTCACCTTCCAACCGTGAGTTCTTAGGAAAGACAACACTGTGTCCGTGTGAGATTTTGTCAGTTGATAAGTTGATGCCTGGATCAGAATATCTTCCAGATAAGTCGCCACTGCTATGCCTCGCGGTCTGAGAACCGCCAGAAGTGATCCTAGAACCTTTGAGAAGATTCTGGGTGCTGTAGCCAACCCAAAGGGAAGAG
The DNA here is from genome assembly GCF_027579735.1 of Bombina bombina. Classification (NCBI taxonomy): domain Eukaryota; kingdom Metazoa; phylum Chordata; class Amphibia; order Anura; family Bombinatoridae; genus Bombina; species Bombina bombina. The sequence goes on along the minus strand of NC_069505.1, from coordinate 45,733,765 downwards.
CCACAAACTTATAATGTTTGTCCAGGAAGGCAAACTTTAGAAACTGATGATGATCCTTGTGAATAAGAATATGAAGGTAAGCATCCTTCATATCCACGGTAGTCATATATTGACCCTCCTGGATCATTGGTAAAATTGTTCGCATAGTCTCCATCTTGAACGATGGGATTCTGAGAAACTTGTTTAGACACTTGAGATCTAAAATGGGTCTGAAAGTTCCCTCTTTTTTGGGAACCACGAAAAGATTTGAGTAAAACCCCTGTCCCGTTTTTGGTACGGGACAAATTACTCCCATGGTATAGAGGTCTTTTACACAGCGTAAGAATGCCTCTCTTTTTATCTGGTCTACAGATAATCTTGAAAGATTAAATCTCCCTCTTGGGAGAAAGTCCTTGAATTCCAGTTGATACCCGTGGGTCACGATTTCCAGCGCCCAGGGGTCCTGGACATCTCTTGCCCAAGCCTGAGCAAAGAAAGAAAGTCTGCCCCCCACTAGATCCGGTCCCAGATCGGGGGCCGCCCCTTCATGCTGTTTTTGTAGCAGCAGCGGGTTTCTTGTATTGTTTACCTTTATTCCAAGTCTGGTTGGGTCTCCAGACTGACTTAGATTGGGCAAAATTCCCTTCCTGCTTTGTGGAAAAAGAGGAAGAAGAGGGTCCACCTTTATAATTCCAAAAGGAGCGAAAATTATTTTGTTTACCCCTTAACAGACTTATCCTGAGGTAGGGCATGGCCTTTGCCTCCAGTAATGTCAGAAATGATTTCCTTCAATTCAGGCCCGAAAGTGGTCTTACCTTTAAAAGGAATAGCTAAAAGCTTAGTTTTTTATGACACATCAAGTCTTCACAAAAATACGGCAGGGGGGAATTACACTTTCTGAATCTGAAACTTCACCATCAGATGCTAGTAGCATCTGAAGATGAAGTTTCAGATTCAGAAAGTGTAATTCCCCCTGCCGATACTGAGGTTGTATCTTTCAGGTTTAAGCTAGAACACCTCTGTCTGTTACTTAAGGAGGTTTTAGCTACTTTGGACGACAGTGACTCAACGGCAGTTGTTGTTCCTAAGTCCAGTAAGCTGAACAAATATTTTGAGGTTCCTTCCTCGACAGACGTTTTTCCGGTCCCAGACCGAGCTTCTGAGATCATTGCTAAGGAGTGGGAGAGGCCGGGTATACCTTTTCTTCTACAAGATACGACTAGTCCACGGATTTCATCCTTACTTGTGGGAGGAGACCTCTGAAATTGCAAGAACTGTGTCAGAAACCTCGCTTACAGATCTGATTTTCCTCTTACGCTTTCCCTGCAACATTGGAAAAGCAGATAACACATCAGAAATTGTAGAAGACATGAGAGAAGCGAGGTCTCTTAAAGTAACTCCAGCGGGAGCTATAGCAGAAGCGCAGGGCACTGCTTGTTAGGGCGGCAAAATTTGGGACGATTGAAGAGACAGATGCGGCATATATTGAACCTCGTCAGACTCCTGGACAACATCCGCTTTAGAAAAATTTGGCTCTGAAAAAACATAATTTATGCTTACCTGATAAATTTATTTCTCTTGTAGTGTATCCAGTCCACGGATCATCCATTACTTGTGGGATATTCTCCTTCCCAACAGGAAGCTGCAAGAGGATCACCCACAGCAGAGCTGCTATATAGCTCCTCCCCTCACTGCCATATCCAGTCATTCGACCGAAACAAGACGAGAAAGGAGAAACCATAGGGTGCAGTGGTGACTATAGTTTAATTAAAATTTAGACCTGCCTTAAAAGGACAGGGCGGGCTACAAGAGAAATAAATTTATCAAGTAAGCATAAATTATGTTTTCTCTTGTTAAGTGTATCCAGTCCACGGATCATCCATTACTTGTGGGATACCAATACCAAAGCTAAAGTACACGGATGATGGGAGGGACAAGGCAGGAACTTAAACGGAAGGAACCACTGCCTGTAGAACCTTTCTCCCAAAAACAGCCTCCGAAGAAGCAAAAGTGTCAAATTTGTAAAATTTTGAAAAGGTGTGAAGCAAAGACCAAGTCGTAGCCTTGCAAATCTGTTCAACAGAGGCCTCATTTTTAAAGGCCCAGGTGGAAGCCACAGCTCTAGTAGAATGAGCTGTAATCCTTTCAGGGGGCTGCTGTCCAGCAGTCTCATAGGCTTCATGTCTACCGAGTCTATCAGAGTCCCCAAGAAGGGAACCCTTGTCTGTGGAACTAGTGAACTCTTCTCTATGTTCACCTTCCAACCGTGAGTTCTTAGGAAAGACAACACTGTGTCCGTGTGAGATTTTGTCAGTTGATAAGTTGATGCCTGGATCAGAATATCTTCCAGATAAGTCGCCACTGCTATGCCTCGCGGTCTGAGAACCGCCAGAAGTGATCCTAGAACCTTTGAGAAGATTCTGGGTGCTGTGGCCAACCCAAAGGGAAGAGCCACAAACTGATAATGTTTGTCCAGGAAGGCAAACTTTAGAAACTGATGATGATCCTTGTGAATAAGAATATGAAGGTAAGCATCCTTCATATCCACGGTAGTCATATATTGACCCTCCTGGATCATTGGTAAAATTGTTCGCATAGTCTCCATCTTGAACGATGGGATTCTGAGAAACTTGTTTAGACACTTGAGATCTAAAATGGGTCTGAAAGTTCCCTCTTTTTTGGGAACCACGAAAAGATTTGAGTAAAACCCCTGTCCCGTCTTTGGTACGGGACAAATTACTCCCATGGTATAGAGGTCTTTTACACAGCGTAAGAATGCCTCTCTTTTTATCTGGTCTACAGATAATCTTGAAAGATTAAATCTCCCTCTTGGGAGAAAGTCCTTGAATTCCAGTTGATACCCGTGGGTCACGATTTCCAGCGCCCAGGGGTCCTGGACATCTCTTGCCCAAGCCTGAGCAAAGAAAGAAAGTCTGCCCCCCACTAGATCCGGTCCCAGATCGGGGGCCGCCCCTTCATGCTGTTTTTGTAGCAGCAGCGGGTTTCTTGTATTGTTTACCTTTATTCCAAGTCTGGTTGGGTCTCCAGACTGACTTAGATTGGGCAAAATTCCCTTCCTGCTTTGTGGAAAAAGAGGAAGAAGAGGGTCCACCTTTATAATTCCAAAAGGAGCGAAAATTATTTTGTTTACCCCTTAACAGACTTATCCTGAGGTAGGGCATGGCCTTTGCCTCCAGTAATGTCAGAAATGATTTCCTTCAATTCAGGCCCGAAAGTGGTCTTACCTTTAAAAGGAATAGCTAAAAGCTTAGTTTTTTATGACACATCAAGTCTTCACAAAAATACGGCAGGGGGGAATTACACTTTCTGAATCTGAAACTTCACCATCAGATGCTAGTAGCATCTGAAGATGAAGTTTCAGATTCAGAAAGTGTAATTCCCCCTGCCGATACTGAGGTTGTATCTTTCAGGTTTAAGCTAGAACACCTCTGTCTGTTACTTAAGGAGGTTTTAGCTACTTTGGACGACAGTGACTCAACGGCAGTTGTTGTTCCTAAGTCCAGTAAGCTGAACAAATATTTTGAGGTTCCTTCCTCGACAGACGTTTTTCCGGTCCCAGACCGAGCTTCTGAGATCATTGCTAAGGAGTGGGAGAGGCCGGGTATACCTTTTCTTCTACAAGATACGACTAGTCCACGGATTTCATCCTTACTTGTGGGAGGAGACCTCTGAAATTGCAAGAACTGTGTCAGAAACCTCGCTTACAGATCTGATTTTCCTCTTACGCTTTCCCTGCAACATTGGAAAAGCAGATAACACATCAGAAATTGTAGAAGACATGAGAGAAGCGAGGTCTCTTAAAGTAACTCCAGCGGGAGCTATAGCAGAAGCGCAGGGCACTGCTTGTTAGGGCGGCAAAATTTGGGACGATTGAAGAGACAGATGCGGCATATATTGAACCTCGTCAGACTCCTGGACAACATCCGCTTTAGAAAAATTTGGCTCTGAAAAAACATAATTTATGCTTACCTGATAAATTTATTTCTCTTGTAGTGTATCCAGTCCACGGATCATCCATTACTTGTGGGATATTCTCCTTCCCAACAGGAAGCTGCAAGAGGATCACCCACAGCAGAGCTGCTATATAGCTCCTCCCCTCACTGCCATATCCAGTCATTCGACCGAAACAAGACGAGAAAGGAGAAACCATAGGGTGCAGTGGTGACTATAGTTTAATTAAAATTTAGACCTGCCTTAAAAGGACAGGGCGGGCTACAAGAGAAATAAATTTATCAAGTAAGCATAAATTATGTTTTCTCTTGTTAAGTGTATCCAGTCCACGGATCATCCATTACTTGTGGGATACCAATACCAAAGCTAAAGTACACGGATGATGGGAGGGACAAGGCAGGAACTTAAACGGAAGGAACCACTGCCTGTAGAACCTTTCTCCCAAAAACAGCCTCCGAAGAAGCAAAAGTGTCAAATTTGTAAAATTTTGAAAAGGTGTGAAGCAAAGACCAAGTCGTAGCCTTGCAAATCTGTTCAACAGAGGCCTCATTTTTAAAGGCCCAGGTGGAAGCCACAGCTCTAGTAGAATGAGCTGTAATCCTTTCAGGGGGCTGCTGTCCAGCAGTCTCATAGGCTAAGTGTATTATGCTCCGAAGCCAAAAGGAGAGAGAGGTTGCCGAAGCTTTTTGACCTCTCCTCTGTCCAGAGTAAACGACAAACAGGGCAGATGTTTGACGAAAATCTTTAGTAGCCTGTAAGTAAAACTTCAAGGCACGGACTACGTCCAGATTATGCAAAAGATGTTCCTTCTTTGAAGAAGGATTAGGACACAATGATGGAACAACAATCTCTTGATTGATATTCCTGTTAGAAACCACCTTAGGTAAAAACCCAGGTTTGGTACGCAGAACTACTTTGTCTGAATGAAAAATCAGATAAGGAGAATCACAATGTAAGGCAGATAACTCAGAGACTCTTCGATCCGAGGAAATAGCCATCAAAAACAGAACTTTCCAAGATAAAAGTTTAATATCAATGGAATGAAGGGGTTCAAACGGAACTCCCTGAAGAACTTTAAGAACCAAGTTTAAGCTCCACGGGGGAGCAACAGTTTTAAACACAGGCTTAATCCTAACCAAAGCCTGACAAAATGCCTGGACGTCTGGAACTTCTGCCAGACGCTTGTGCAAAAGAATAGACAGAGCAGAGATCTGTCCTTTTAAAGAACTAGCTGATAAGCCTTTGTCCAAACCCTCTTGGAGAAAGGACAATATCCTAGGAATCCTAACCTTACTCCATGAGTAACTCTTGGATTCACACCAATAAAGATATTTACGCCATATCTTATGGTAGATTTTCCTGGTGACAGGCTTCCGAGCCTGTATTAAGGTATCAATGACTGACTCGGAGAAGCCACACCTTGATAGAATCAAGCGTTCAATCTCCATGCAGTCAGTCTCAGAGAAATTAGATTTGGATGATTGAAAGGACCTTGTATTAGAAGGTCCTGCCTCAGAGGCAGAGTCCATGGAGGAAGAGATGACATGTCCACTAGGTCTGCATACCAGGTCCTGCATGGCCACGCAGGTGCTATCAGAATCACTGATGCGCTTTCCTGTTTGATTTTGGCAATCAGTCGAGTGAGCAGAGGAAACGGTGGAAACACATAGGCCAGGTTGAAGAACCAAGGAGCTGCTAGAGCATCTATCAGCGTTGCTCCCCGGTCCCTGGACCTGGATCCATAACAAAGAAGCTTGGCGTTCTGGCGAGACGCCATGAGATCCAGTTCTGGTTTGCCCCAACGATGGACCAGTTGAGCAAACACCTCCGGATGGAGTTCCCACTCCCCCGGATGAAAAGTCTGACGACTTAGAAAATCCGCCTCCCAGTTCTCTACGCCTGGGATGTGGATCGCTGACAGGTGGCAAGAGTGAGACTCTGCCCAGCGAATTATCTTTGAGACTTCTAACATCGTTAGGGAACTCCTGGTTCCCCCTTGATGGTTGATGTAAGCCACAGTCGTGATGTTGTCCGACTGAAATCTGATGAACCTCAGTGTTGATAACTAAGGCCAAGCTAGAAGAGCATTGAATATTGCTCTTAACTCCAGAATATTTATTGGGAGGAGATTCTCCTCCTGAGTCCACGATCCCTGAGCCTTCAGGGAGTTCCAGACTGCGCCCCAACCTAGAAGGCTGGCATCTGTTGTTACAATGGTCCAATCTGGCCTGTGAAAGGTCATACCCTTGGACAGATGGACCCGAGAAAGCCACCAGAGAAGAGAATCTCTGGTCTCTTGATCCAGATTTAGTAGAGGGGACAAATCTGAGTAATCCCCATTCCACTGACTTAGCATGCATAATTGCAGCGGTCTGAGATGCAGGCGCGCAAATGGCACTATGTCCATTGCCGCTACCATTAAGCCGAATACTTCCATGCACTGAGCCACTGATGGGCGTGGAATGGAATGAAGGACACGGGAAGCATTTAGAAGTTTTGATAACCTGGACTCCGTCAGGTAAATTTTCATCTCTACAGAATCTATAAGAGTCCCTAGGAAGGAGACTCTTGTGAGTGGTGATAGAGAACTCTTTTCCACGTTCACTTTCCACCCATGCAACCTCAGAAATGCCAGAACTATCTCTGTATGAGACTTGGCCATTTGAAAGCTTGACGCCTGTATCAGGATGCAGTCTAGATACGGAGCCACCGCTATGCCTCGCGGTCTTAGAACCGCCAGAAGTGAGCCCAGAACCTTTGTAAAAATTCTCGGGGCAGTGGCCAACCCGAAGGGAAGAGCTACAAATTGGTAATGCCTGTCTAGAAAGGCAAACCTTAGGAACCGATGATGATCTTTGTGAATCGGTATGTGAAGGTAGGCATCCTTTAAGTCCACTGTGGTCATGTACTGACCCTCTTGGATCATGGGTAGGATGGTCCGAATAGTTTCCATTTCGAATGATGGAACTCTGAGGAATTTGTTTAAGATATTTAGATCCAAGATTGGTCTGAAGGTTCCCTCTTTCTTGGGAACCACAAACAGATTTAAATAAAATCCCTGTCCTTGTTCCGTCCGCGGAACTGGATGGATCACTCCCATTACTAGGAGGTCTTGCACACAGCTTAGGAATGCCTCTTTCTTTATCTGGTTTGATGATAACCTTGAAAGATGAAATCTCCCTTGTGGAGGAAAAGCTTTGAAGTCCAGAAGATATCCCTGAGATATGATCTCCAACGCCCAGGGATCCTGAACATCTCTTGCCCACGCCTGGGCGAAGAGAGAAAGTCTGCCCCCCACTAGATCCGTTTCCGGATAGGGGGCCGTTCCTTCATGCTGTCTTGGGGGCAGCAGCAGGCTTCCTGGCCTGCTTGCCCTTGTTCCAGGACTGGTTAGGTTTCCAGGCCTGTCTGGAATGAGCAACAGTTCCCTCTTGTTTTGAAGCGGAGGAAGTTGATGCTGCTCCTGCCTTGAAATTTCGAAAGGCACGAAAATTAGACTGTTTGGCCTTTGATTTGGCCCTGTCCTGAGGAAGGGTATGACCCTTGCCTCCAGTAATGTCAGCAATAATTTCCTTCAAGCCAGGCACGAATAAGGTCTGCCCCTTGAAAGTAATGTTGAGTAATTTAGACTTTGAAGTCACGTCAGCTGACCAGGATTTAAGCCATATCGCCCTAGGCGTCTGGATGGCGAATCCGGAATTCTTAGCCGTTAGTTTAGTCAAATGAACAATGGCATCAGAAACAAATGAGTTAGCTAGCTTAAGCGTTCTAAGCTTGTCAATAATTTCATTCAGTGGAGCTGTCTGGATGGCCTCTTCCAGGGCCTCAAACCAGAATGCCGCAGCAGCAGTGACAGGCGCAATGCATGCAAGGGGCTGTAAAATAAAACCTTGTTGAATAAACATTTTCTTAAGGTAACCCTCCAATTTTTTATCCATTGGATCTGAAAAAGCACAACTGTCCTCAACCGGGATAGTGGTACGCTTTGCTAAAGTAGAAACTGCTCCCTCCACCATAGGGACCGTCTGCCATAAGTCCCGTATAGTGGCGTCTATTGAAAACATTTTTCTAAATATAGGAGGTGGGGAAAAGGGCACACCGGGTCTATCCCACTCCTTGCTAATAATTTCTGTAAGCCTTTTAGGTATAGGAAAAAACGTCAGTACACACCGGCACCGCATAGTATCTATCCAGCCTACACAATTTCTCTGGAATTGCAACTGTGTTACAGTCATTCAGAGCAGCTAATACCTCCCCAAGCAATACACGGAGGTTCTCAAGCTTAAATTTAAAATTAGAAATCTCTGAATCAGGTTTCCCCGAGTCAGAGATGTCACCCACAGACTGAAGCTCTCCGTCCTCATGTTCTGCATACTGTGACGCAGTATCAGACATGGCTCTAACAGTATTTGCGCGCTCTGTATCTCTCCTAACCCCAGAGCTATCGCGCTTGCCTCTTAATTCAGGCAATCTAGATAATACCTCTGACAGGGTATTATTCATGATTGCAGCCATGTCCTGCAAGGTAATCGCTATGGGTGTCCCTGATGTAATTGGCGCCATATTAGCGTGCGTCCCCTGAGCGGGAGGCAAAGGATCTGACACGTGGGGAGAGTTAGTCGGCATAACTTCCCCCTCGACAGAACCCTCTGGTGATAATTATTTTATAGATAAAGACTGATCTTTACTGTTTAAGGTGAAATCAATACATTTAGTACACATTCTCCTATGGGGCTCCACCATGGCTTTCAAACATAATGAACAAGTAGGTTCCTCTGTGTCAGACATGTTTAAACAGACTAGCAATGAGACTAGCAAGCTTGGAAAACACTTTAAAACAAGTTTACAAGCAATATAAAAAAACGTTACTGCGCCTTTAAGAAACACAAATTTTCCCAAATTTTGAAATAACAGTGAAAAAATGCAGTTACACTAACGAAATTTTTACAGTGTATGTAATAAGTTAGCAGAGCATTGCACCCACTTGCAAATGGATGATTAACCCCTTAATACCAAAAACGGAATAACAAATGACAAAAACGTTTTTTAAACAGCCACAACAACTGCCACAGCTCTACTGTGGCTTTTTACCTCCCTCAATACGACTTTTGAAGCCTTTTGAGCCCTCCAGAGAAGTCCTGGATCATGCAGGAAGAAGCTGGATGTCTGTGTCTGTAATTTTTGCAGTGCAAAAAATGCCAAAATAGGCCCCTCCCACTCATATTACAACAGTGGGAAGCCTCAGGGAACTGTTTCTAGTCAAAATTCAAGCCAGCCATGTGGAAAAAACTAGGCCCCAATAAGTTTTATCACCAAACATATGTAAAAAACGATTAAACATGCCAGCAAACGTTTTAAAATACACTTTTATAAGAGAATGTATCTCTATTAATAAGCCTGATACCAGTCGCTATCACTGCATTTAAGGATTTACTTACATTACTTCGGTATCAGCAGCATTTTCTAGCAAATTCCATCCCTAGAAAAATATTTTAACTGCACATACCTTATTGCAGGAAAACCTGCACGCTATTCCCCCTCTGAAGTTACCTCACTCCTCAGAATGTGTGAGAACAGCAAAGGATCTTAGTTACTTCTGCTAAGATCATAGAAAACGCAGGCAGATTCTTCTTCTAAATACTGCCTGAGATAAACAGTACACTCCGGTACCATTTAAAAATAACAAACTTTTGATTGAAGAAATAAACTAAGTATAAAACACCACAGTCCTCTTACGACCTCCATCTTAGTTGAGAGTTGCAAGAGAATGACTGGATATGGCAGTGAGGGGAGGAGCTATATAGCAGCTCTGCTGTGGGTGATCCTCTTGCAACTTCCTGTTGGGAAGGAGAATATCCCACAAGTAATGGATGATCCGTGGACTGGATACACTTAACAAGAGAAAATCTTCTCTCAATAGCTTAGAGTCCTCTCAATACATGAGGAACAGAAAGGGATTGGTGGTTCCACGTTTGCATCAAAACGCAAGGAACAAGTGACATCTTGCAAGGCCGCTTGGTCCATTCTGATCACAATGACACAATTATGAAACAAAAAAAATTTAAGTGTAAAAACTGTTACTGTGCCTTTAAATTTTAAAAGTCTAACTTTTTTACTGCACAAGTAAAAACGTATGTAAAAGACTAAAACCAATTAAATAACGACACCCCTACACCTCAGCAGCCCTGCTGAGGTGCCTACCTGACTCCAAGACCTGAAAATCCCTTTTTTCGTGTTAGGCAACGATCCGGACTCAACAGGGATACATCACAGCTCTATCCGTTCCTAGGCAGAGATTGAAATTTTCTGCTCCGTTAATTTATTAACATGGAAGCGCAGTGAAAAGGCACGCAATTGGAAGCCCCGCCCCTCGTGGGCGTTACTAACCGCAACCTCCTCTCCCAGTCGGCATTTTGTTTTAATAAGCCACCGTGTGAGTTAAAACCACCAAGCCATAAAACATCCATGTCTCCTAGCCCGTGCCTGCCTAATACTGCATTGTTCCCTCAGATTCTGAGAGTTTTTATGTCCCAACAACCAAGCGACTATCCTATGAGCCCTTTGATGGTTACATGTGTGAGAAGTAAAGTGCTCCCTTTTGCTCTGAGTGTAATTAGCCCCAGAATAACAAAGTGGCACTTACCCCATATGTCTGCCATACAGCCAGGCAGTCCATCAGGTTTAAGAGGTCCTCTCCCTCCCATGGACCTGTGAAAAAAGGAGAAGTTCCTGAGTAAATATCCCTCAGGTATTCTGGATTTAGGGCAGCATCAATATATGGGAGGCGCAGTGAGAATTATGTCCCACAAGTTCCAATTGCTCTAAAGCCACCAATGCTCTACTGAAGAGACTGGTATGGACTACGGCTACACCCTAGTAAAAAGCAGCACAATCTTGCACTTCTTTAAAAATAATAAATTCTTGATTGAAGAATCTTTTCTAACACCTAACTTTACCTCTTCCTAGCACTAACGTAGGTAAAGAGAATGACTGGAGTGGGAGGGAAGGGAGGAGCTATTTAACAGCTCTGCGGTGGTGCTCTTTGTCTCCTCCTGCTGAGCAGGAGGTAAATATCCCATTAGTAAATAAGATGACCCGTGGACTGATCATGTCATAAAAAATAAATTATGATTTTGTGGCTTTAGTATGGATTACCCTAGCACAGGCAGTATCTTACAGGATAGATTAGTTTAGCAGTCTCTCCTGTACTCCCTAAAATCATTTTAGAAAGGGATATTCTAGTTTGAGTGAGGTTCTAGACATAAGGGACAGTCACGTTAAAATATATTATTTTGTGTGATTTTTCTGTCTCTTTATATCATTTAATACATACGTACATACAGACTAGGACTGCACGATTAATCGCATATGCGATTTAAAACCATGATTAATTCCTGAAAGGAGAAGCCCCCCACCCCTACTGCTATATGCCTGTAACGGATTCCTGGACAGGAGCAGGGCTCATTTTCAGTCAAATAAAAAAAATAATAATAATATAAATATATATATGTGTGTGTGTGTGTGTGTGGCTTACACTGCTTCATTTGTTAATCATACCACTGTCAACAGTTAGAATGACTGTCCAAGAAAACATGACAATGTTGTGTGTCATAAGACCTAATAACTGGCTAGAGGCTACTATTTAATCACATCACAGGCAGCAAATTTTATTTTAACTATTTTGTGGTTTGTATTTTTATGCTCTAAGAGTGTATTGGACATTGAGAGACATGTACATTAAGATTCTGTAGTGTTAAATAAACTTTATAATGCAAAATGAAGGTGTTGGTCATTTAAAGAAAATCGCGATCTCAGTTTTTATATATATATATATATATATATATATATATATATATAAAAATCGCAATTTCTTTCATGTAATTAGCAAGAGTCCATGAGATAGTGACGTATGGGATATACATTCTTACCAGGAGGGGCAAAGTTTCCCAAACTTCAAAATGCCTATAAATACGCCCCTCACCACACCCACAATTCAGTTTTACAAACTTTGCCTCCCACGGAGGTGGTGAAGTAAGTTTGTGCTAGATTCTACTTTGATATGCGCTTCGCAGCAGGCTGAAGCCCGGTTTTCCTCTCAGAGTGCAGTGAATGTCAGAGGGATGTGAAGAAAGTATTGCCTATTTGAATACAATGGTCTTCCTCTAGGGGATCTATTTCATAGGTTCTCTGTTATCGGTCGTAGAGATTTCTTCTCCTACCTCCCTTTTCAGATCAACGATATACTCTTATATACCATTACCTCTATTGATTCTCGTTTCAGTACTGGTTTGGCTATCTACTATATGTAGATGAGTGTCTTAGGGTAAGTAAGTCTTATTTTATTTATAACACTCTAAGCTATGGTTGGGCACTTTATATGTAAAGTTCTAAATATATGTGTTTAAACTTATATTTGCCATGATTCAGGATAATCAGTATTCCTTCATTCAGACTGCCAGTTTCATTATTTTGGGATAATGCATATGAATAATTTTTTTTTTTCTTACCTTAAACATTTTCAATTGACTTTTTTCCCTGCGGGCTGTTAGGCTCGCGGGAGCAGAAAATGCTTCAATTTATTGCGTCATTCTTGGTGCGAACTTTTTTGGCGCAAAATTTTGTAATGTCCGCGTCATAGTTGTCGCCGGAAGTTTGTTCGTGGTTGCGTCATTTTTTGACGCATGTGTGTTAGACGTTTTTTTGCGCCAAAAAATGTGGGCGTCGTTCTCAGCGCCAGAGGATGTGGCGTCATACTTGCCGCCAAAAAATATGGGCGTTGTACTTGGCGCCAATAATGTGGGCGTCATACTTGGCGCCAAAAAAATGTGGGCGTCATACTTGTTTCCACTTTTTTTCACATTATTTAAGTCTCACTTTTTCGTTGCTTCTGGTTGCTAGAGGCTTGTTTATTTTGCATTTTTTCCCATTCCTGAAACGGTCATTTAAGGAATTTGATAATTTGGCTTTATATGTTGTTTTTTCTATTACATATTGCAGGATGTCACAACCTGACCCTGGATCAGAATCTACTTCTGGAAAGACGCTGCATGATGATGGTTCTACCAAAGCTAAGTGCATTTGTTGTAAACTTTTGGTAACTGTTCCTCCGGCTGTAGTTTGTGTTAGTTGTCATGATAAACTTTCTAACGCAGATAATGTCTCCATTAGTAATAATCCTTTACCTGTTGTTTTTCCTTCAACATCTAATGTTCAGGATGTCCCTTTTAATGTAAAAGAATTTGTTTCTAATTCTATTAGGAAGGCTCTGTCTGTTATTCCTCCTTCCAGTAAATGTAAAAGGTCTTTTAAAACTTCTCATATTTCAGATGAATTTTTAAGTGACCGCCATCATTCTGACTTATCTGTTTCTGATGAGGATCTATCTGGTTCAGAAGATTCTGCCTCAGATATTGACACTGATAAATCTTCATATTTATTTAAGATGGAGTTTATTCGTTCTTTACTTAAAGAAGTGTTAATTGCATTAGATATGGAGGAGTCTAGTCCTCTTGATACTAAATCTACTAAGCGTTTAAATTCGGTTTTTAAACCTCATGTAGTTATTCCAGAAGTTTTTCCAGTTCCTGATGCTATTTCAGAAGTAATTTCTAGGGAATGGAATAGTCTGGGTACTTCATTTACTCCTTCTCCAAGGTTTAAGAAATTGTACCCTGTGCCATCTGATAGATTAGAGTTTTGGGACAAAATCCCTAAAGTTGATGGGGCTATCTCTACTCTTGCTAAACGTACTACTATTCCTATGGCGGATAGTACTTCCTTTAAGGATCCTTTAGATAGGAAGCTTGAATCCTTTCTAAGGAGAACTTATTTATGTTCAAGTAATCTTCTTAGACCTGCTATTTCTTTGGCTGATGTTGCTGCAGTTTCCACTTTCTGGTTGGAGGCTTTAGCGCAACAAGTGTCAGACCATAATGCTTATAGCATTGTTAATCTTCTTCAACATGCTAATAACTTTGTGATACCATTTTTTATATCATTAGAATTGATGTCAGGTATATGTCTTTAGCTATTTTAGCTAGAAGAGTTTTATGGCTTAAATCTTGGAATGCAGATATGACTTCTAAGTCAACATTGCTTTCTCTTTCTTTCCAAGGTAATAAATTATTTGGTTCACAGTTGGATTCTATAATTTCAACTGTTACTGGGGGGAAAACATAATTTATGCTTACCTGATAAATTCCTTTCTTCTGTTGTGTGATCAGTCCACGGGTCATCATTACTTCTGGGATATAACTCCTCCCCAACAGGAAATGCAAGAGGATTCACCCAGCAGAGCTGCATATAGCTCCTCCCCTCTACGTCAGTCCCAGTCATTCGACCAAGAATCAACGCGAAAGGAGTAACCAAGGGTGAAGTGGTGACTGGAGTATAATTTAAAAGATATTTACCTGCCTTAAAACAGGGCGGGCCGTGGACTGATCACACAACAGAAGAAAGGAATTTATCAGGTAAGCATAAATTATGTTTTCTTCTGTTATGTGTGATCAGTCCACGGGTCATCATTACTTCTGGGATACCAATACCAAAGCAAAAGTACACGGATGACGGGAGGGATAGGCAGGCTCATTATATAGAAGGAACCACTGCCTGAAGAACCTTTCTCCCAAAAATAGCCTCCGAAGAAGCAAAAGTGTCAAATTTGTAAAATTTGGAAAAAGTATGAAGCGAAGACCAAGTTGCAGCCTTGCAAATCTGTTCAACAGAGGCCTCATTCTTAAAGGCCCAAGTGGAAGCCACAGCTCTAGTGGAGTGAGCTGTAATTCTTTCAGGAGGCTGCTGACCAGCAGTCTCATAGGCTAAACGTATTATGCTACGAAGCCAAAAAGAGAGAGAGGTAGCAGAAGCTTTTTGACCTCTCCTCTGTCCAGAATAAACGACAAACAGGGAAGAAGTTTGGCGAAAATCTTTAGTTGCCTGCAAGTAGAACTTGAGGGCACGAACTACATCCAGATTGTGTAGAAGACGTTCCTTCTTTGAAGAAGGATTTGGACACAAGGATGGAACAACAATCTCTTGATTGATATTCCTGTTAGTGACCACCTTAGGTAAGAACCCAGGTTTAGTACGCAGAACTACCTTGTCTGAGTGAAAAATCAGATAAGGAGAATCACAATGTAAGGCTGATAACTCAGAGACTCTTCGAGCCGAGGAAATAGCCATTAAAAACAGAACTTTCCAAGATAACAATTTTATATCAATGGAATGAAGGGGTTCAAATGGAACACCCTGTAAAACGTTAAGAACTAAGTTTAAACTCCATGGCGGAGCAACAGCTTTAAACACAGGCTTGATCCTAGCTAAAGCCTGACAAAAAGCCTGGACGTCTGGATTTTCTGACAGACGCCTGTGTAACAAGATGGACAGAGCTGAAATCTGTCCCTTTAATGAACTAGCTGATAAACCCTTTTCTAATCCTTCTTGTAGAAAAGACAATATCCTAGAGATCCTAACCTTACTCCAGGAGTAATGTTTGGATTCGCACCAGTATAGGTATTTACGCCATATTTTATGGTAAATCTTTCTGGTAACAGGCTTCCTAGCCTGTATCAGGGTATCAATAACCGACTCAGAAAAACCACGTTTTGATAAAATCAAACGTTCAATTTCCAAGCAGTCAGCTTCAGAGAAGTTAGATTTTGATGTTTGAATGGACCCTGTATCAGAAGGTCCTGTCTTAGAGGTAGAGACCAAGGCGGACAGGATGAAATGTCCACTAGATCTGCATACCAAGTCCTGCGTGGCCATGCAGGCGCTATTAGAATCACTGATGCTCTCTCCTGCTTGATTTTGGCAATCAATCGAGGAAGCAGCGGAAAGGGTGGAAACACATAAGCCATCCCGAAGTTCCAAGGTGCTGTCAAAGCATCTATCAGAACCGCTCCCGGATCCCTGGATCTGGACCCGTAGCGAGGAAGATTGGCGTTCTGGCGAGACGCCATGAGATCTATCTCTGGTTTGCCCCAACGTCGAAGTATTTGGGCAAAGACCTCCGGATGAAGTTCCCACTCCCCCGGATGAAAAGTCTGGCGACTCAAGAAATCCGCCTCCCAGTTCTCCACTCCCGGGATGTGGATTGCTGACAGGTGGCAAGAGTGAGACTCTGCCCAGCGAATTATCTTTGATACTTCCACCATTGCTAGGGAGCTTCTTGTCCCTCCCTGATGGTTGATGTAAGCTACAGTCGTGATGTTGTCCGACTGAAACCTGATGAACCCCCGAGTTGTTAATTGGGGCCAAGCTAGAAGGGCATTGAGAACTGCCCTCAATTCCAGAATGTTTATTGGAAGGAGACTCTCCTCCTGATTCCATAGTCCCTGAGCCTTCAGAGAATTCCAGACAGCGCCCCAACCTAGTAGGCTGGCGTCTGTTGTTACAATTGTCCAGTCTGGCCTGTTGAATGGCATCCCCCTGGACAGGTGTGGCCGATGAAGCCACCATAGAAGAGAATTTCTGGTCTCTTGATTCAGATTCAGAGTAGGGGACAAATCTGAGTAATCCCCATTCCACTGACTTAGCATGCATAATTGCAGAGGTCTGAGGTGTAGGCGTGCAAAAGGTACTATGTCCATTGCCGCTACCATTAAGCCGATCACCTCCATGCATTGAGCTACTGACGGGTGTTGAATGGAATGAAGGACACGGCATGCATTTTGAAGCTTTGTTAACCTGTCCTCTGTCAGGTAAATCTTCATTTCTACAGAATCTATAAGAGTCCCCAAGAATGGAACTCTTGTGAGAGGAAAAAGAGAACTCTTCTTTTCGTTCACTTTCCATCCATGCGACCTTAGAAATGCCAGAACCAACTCTGTATGAGACTTGGCAGTTTGAAAGCTTGAAGCTTGTATTAGAATGTCGTCTAGGTATGGAGCTACCGAAATCCCTCGCGGTCTTAGTACCGCCAGAAGGGCACCCAGAACCTTTGTGAAGATTCTTGGAGCCGTAGCCAATCCGAATGGAAGAGCTACAAACTGGTAGTGCCTGTCTAAGAAGGCAAACCTTAGATACCGGTGATGATCTTTGTGGATCGGTATGTGAAGGTAAGCATCCTTTAAATCCACTGTGGTCATGTACTGACCCTCTTGGATCATGGGTAAGATTGTCCGAATAGTTTCCATTTTGAACGATGGAACTCTTAGGAATTTGTTTAGAATCTTTAAATCTAAGATTGGCCTGAAAGTTCCCTCTTTTTTGGGAACTACAAACAGGTTTGAGTAGAACCCTTGTCCTTGTTCCGACCGCGGAACCGGATGGATCACTCCCATTATTAACAGATCTTGTACGCAGCGTAGAAACGCTTCTTTCTTTATCTGGTTTGTTGACAACCTTGACAGATGAAATCTCCCTCTTGGGGGAGATAATTTGAAGTCTAGAAGGTATCCCTGAGATATGATCTCTAGTGCCCAGGGATCCTGAACATCTCTTGCCCAGGCCTGGGCGAAGAGAGAGAGTCTGCCCCCTACTAGATCCGGTCCCGGATCGGGGGCTCTCGGTTCATGCTGTCTTTGGGGCAGCAGCAGGTTTCCTGGCCTGCTTGCTCTTGTTCCAGGACTGGTTAGGCTTCCAGCCTTGCCTGTAACGAGCAACAGCTCCTTCCTGTTTTGGTGCAGTGGAGGTTGATGCTGCTCCTGTTTTAAAGTTCCGAAAGGGACGAAAATTAGACTGTCTAGCCTTAGCTTTGGCTTTGTCTTGAGGTAGGGCGTGGCCCTTACCTCCTGTAATGTCAGCGATAATCTCTTTCAAACCGGGCCCAAATAAAGACTGCCCCTTGAAAGGTATATTAAGTAATTTGGACTTAGAAGTAACATCAGCTGACCAGGATTTTAGCCACAGCGCCCTACGTGCCTGTATGGCGAATCCTGAGTTCTTAGCCGTAAGTTTGGTTAAATGTACTACGGCCTCCGAAATGAAGGAATTAGCTAGTTTAAGGACTCTAAGCCTGTCCGTAATGTCGTCTAGCGTAGATGAACTAAGGTTCTCTTCAAGCGACTCAATCCAAAATGCTGCCGCAGCCGTAATCGGCGCGATACATGCAAGGGGTTGTAATATGAAACCTTGTTGAACAAACATTTTCTTAAGGTAACCCTCTAATTTTTTATCCATTGGATCTGAGAAAGCACAGCTATCCTCCACCGGGATAGTGGTACGCTTAGCTAAAGTAGAAACTGCTCCCTCCACCTTGGGGACCGTTTGCCATAAGTCCCGAGTGGTGGCGTCTATTGGAAACATCTTTCTAAATATTGGAGGGGGTGAGAACGGCACACCGGGTCTATCCCACTCCTTAGTAACAATTTCAGTTAGTCTCTTAGGTATAGGAAAAACGTCAGTACTCGCCGGTACCGCAAAGTATTTATCCAACCTACACAGTTTCTCTGGTATTGCAACGGTGTTACAATCGTTGAGAGCTGCTAAGACCTCCCCTAGTAATACACGGAGGTTCTCCAATTTAAATTTAAAATTTGAAATATCTGAGTCCAATCTGTTTGGATCAGAACCGTCACCCACAGAATGAAGCTCTCCGTCCTCATGCTCTGCGAGCTGTGACGCAGTATCAGACATGGCCCTAGCATTGTCAGCGCACTCTGTTCTCACCCCAGAGTGATCACGCTTGCCTCTTAGTTCTGGTAATTTAGACAAAACTTCAGTCATAACAGTAGCCATATCTTGTAATGTTATCTGTAATGGCCGCCCAGATGTACTAGGCGCCAAAATATCACGCACCTCCCGGGCGGGAGATGCAGGTACTGCCGCGTGAGGCGAGTTAGTCGGCATAACTCTCCCCTCGCTGTTTGGTGAAATTTGTTCACATTGTACAGATTGACTTTTATTTAAAGTAGCATCAATAC
Source organism: Bombina bombina (assembly GCF_027579735.1). NCBI lineage: Eukaryota > Metazoa > Chordata > Amphibia > Anura > Bombinatoridae > Bombina > Bombina bombina. Next base: position 45,714,950 of record NC_069505.1, on the reverse strand, counting down.
AGTTAGTACATAAATTTCTATTGGGCTCCACCTTGGCATTGGAACAAATGACACAGATATCTTCCTCTGAGTCAGACATGTTTAACACACTAGCAAAAAAACTTACAACTTGGTTATAATCCTTTTTTAGCAAAAAACGTACTGTGCCTCAAAGAGGTACTAACGATTAAATGACAGTTGAAATAGTGAACTGAAAAACAGTTATAGCATCAAACTTTAAAACAACAAAACTTTTAGCAAAGGTTTGTTCCCATTAGTAAAATAACAATAATTAAATTTGACATAAAAAATACAAAGCAACGTTTTTATTCACAGTCACTATAAGAATTCTCACAGCTCTGCTGAGAGAATTTACCTCCCTTCAAAGAAGTTTGAAGACCCCTGAGATCTATCAGAGATGAACCGGATCATGCAGGAAAAATAAAAGTAACTGACTGGTATTTTTTGATGCGTAGCAAAGAGCGCCAAAAAACGGCCCCTCCCTCTCCCACACAGCAGTGAAGAGAAACGAAACTGTCACAATTAAAGCAAAAAAACTGCCAAGTGGAAAATAATGCCCAAATATTTATTCCCACAGTACCTCAGCAATGTAAACGATTCTACATTCCAGCAAAAACGTTTAACATGATAAATAGTTATTAAAAAGGATTAGTGACCTTTAACAGAGTAGTTCCGGTGAAATACCATCCCCAGAATACTGAAGTGTATACATACATGTCATTTTAACGGTATGGCAGGATTTTCTCATCAATTCCATTCAGAAAATAAAAACTGCTACATACCTCAATGCAGATTCATCTGCCCGCTGTCCCCTGATCTGAAGCCTTTACCTCCCTCAGATGGCCGAGAACAGCAATATGATCTTAACTACTCCGGTTAAAATCATAGTAAAAAACTCTGACAGATTCTTCCTCAAACTCTGCCAGAGAAGTAATAACACGCTCCGGTGCTATTTTAAAATAACAAACTTTTGATTGAAGTCATAAAAACTAAGTATAATCACCATAGTCCTCTCACACATCCTATCTAGTCGTTGGGTGCAAGAGAATGACTGGGACTGACGTAGAGGGGAGGAGCTATATGCAGCTCTGCTGGGTGAATCCTCTTGCATTTCCTGTTGGGGAGGAGTTATATCCCAGAAGTAATGATGACCCGTGGACTGATCACACATAACAGAAGAAAGGAGCCTTTTTGCCTCAAGACAAAAAATCTAAAGGTAAATATAGGGCTGCTAATCGTTTTCGTTCCTTTCGTCAGAATAAGGAACAGAAGCCTGACCCTTCCCCTAAAGGAATGGTTTCCTTTTGGAAACCTTCTCCAGCCTGGAATAAATCCAAGCCTTTTAGAAAGTCAAAACCAGCTCCCAAATCCGCATGAAGGTGCGGCCCTCATTCCAGCACAGCTGGTAGGGGGCAGGTTACGATTTTCAAAGATATTTAGATCAATTCGATTCACAGTCTTTGGATTCAGAACATTGTTTCACAAGGGTACAGAATAGGTTTCAAGGTAAGGCCGCCTGTGAGATTTTTTTCTCTCACGCATTCCAGTAAACCCAGTGAAGGCTCAGGCGTTTCTGAAATGTGTTTAAGACCTAGAGTTGGCTGGGTAATTGTGCCAGTTCCAGTTCTGGAACGGGGTCTGGGGTTTTACTCAAATTTATTCATTGTACCAAAGGAGAATTCCTTCAGACCAGTTCTGGATCTAAAAATATTGAATCGTTATGTAAGGATACCAACATTCAAAATGGTGACTATAAGGAATATTCTGCCTTTTGTTCAGCAAAGGCATTATATGTCTACAATAGACTTACAGGATGCATATATTCATATTCCAATTCATCCAGATCATTACCAGTTCCTGAGATTCTCTTCTCTAGACAAGCATTACCAGTTTGTTGCTCTTCCGTTTGGCCTAGCAACAGCTCCAAGGATCTTTTCAAAGGTTCTCGGTGCCCTTCTCTCTGTAATCAGAGAACAGGGTATTGCGGTATTTCCTTATTTGGACGATATCTTGGTACTTGCTCAGTCTTTACATTCTGCAGAATCTCATACAAATCAACTTGTGTTGTTTCTTCAAAGACATGGTTGGAGGATCAATTTACCAAAGAGTTCCTTGATTCCTCAGACAAAGGTAACCTTTTTGGGTTTTCAAATAGATTCAGTGTCCATGACTTTGTCTCTAACAGAAAAGAGACGTCTGAAGTTGGTTTCAGCTTGTCGAAACCTTCAGTCTCAATCGTTCCCTTCGGTAGCTTTGTGCATGGAAATTCTAGGTCTCATGACTGCTGCATCGGACGCGATCCCTTTTGCTCGTTTTCACATGAGACCTCTTCAGCTTTGTATCCTGAACCAGTGGTGCAGGGATTATACAAATATATCACAATTAATATCCTTAAATCACAATGTTCGATCTTCTCTGACTTGGTGGTTGAATCACCATCGTCTAATTCAAGGGGCCTCTTTTGTTCGTCCAACCTGGACTGTGATCTCAACAGATGTAAGTCTTTCAGGTTGGGGAGCTGTATGGGGATCTCTGACAGCACAGGGGGTTTGGTAATTTCAGGAGGCGAAATTACCAATCAACATTTTGGAACTCCGTGCGATTTTCAGAGCTCTTCAGTGCTGGCCTCTTCTGAAGAGAAAATTGTTTATTTGTTTTCAGACAGACAATGTCACAACCGTGGCGTATGTCAATCATCAAGGTGGGACTCACAGTCCTCAGGCTATGAAAGAAGTATCTCGGATACTTGTATGGGCGGAATCCAGCTCCTGTCTGCGGTTCACATCCCAGGTGTAGACAATTGAGAAGTGGATTATCTCAGTCGCCAGATGTTACATCCGGGCGAATGGTCTCTTCACCCAGAGGTATTTCTTCCAGAAATAGATCTGATGGCCTCTCATCTAAACAAGAAACTTCCCAGGTATCTGTCCAGATCCAGGGATCCTCAGGCGGAAGCAGTGGACGCGTTGTCGCTTCCTTGGAATTATCAACCTGCTTATATCTTTCCGCCTCTAGTTCTTCTTCCAAAAGTGATTTCCAAAATTCTAATGGAACGTTCGTTTGTATTGCAAGTGGCTCCAGCATGGCCTCACAGGTTTTGGTATGCGGATCTTGTTCGGATGGCAAGTTGCCAACCTTGGACACTTCCTTTAAGGCCAGACCTTCTATCTCAAGGCCCATTTTTCCATCAGGATCTCAAATCATTAAATTTGAAGGTATGGAGATTGAACGCTTGATTCTTAGTCATAGAGGTTTCTCTGACTCAGTGATTAATACTATGTTACAGGCTCGTAAATCTGTGTCTAGGAAGATTTATTACAGAGTCTGGAAGACTTACATTTCTTGGTGTTCTTCACATAAACTCTCTTGGCATTCTTTTAGAATTCCTAGAATTTTACAGTTTCTTCAGGATGGTTGGGATAAGGGTTTGTCTGCAAGCTCTTTGAAAGGTCAAATCTCTGCTCTTTCTGTTCTTTTTCACAGAAAGATTGCTAATCAACCATTTATTGTTTTGTACAGGCTTTGGTTCGTATCAAGCCTGTCATTAAGTCAATCTCTCCTCCTTGGAGTCTTAATTTGGTTCTGAGGGCTTTACAGGCTCCTCCGTTTGAACCTATGCATTCTCTGGATATTAAATTACTTTCTTGGAAAGTGTTGTTCCTTTTGGCCATCTCTTCTGCTAGAAGAGTTTCTGAGTTATCTGCTCTTTCTTGTGAATCTCCTTTTCTGATTTTTCATCAGGATAAGGTGGTGTTGCGGACTTCATTTAAATTTTTACCCAAGGTTGTGAATTCTAACAACATTAGTAGAGAAATTGTTGTCCCTTCATTGTGTCCTAATCCTAAGAATTCTCTGGAGAGATCTTTACATTCTTTGGATGTAGTAAGAGCTTTGAAATATTATGTTGAAGCTACTAAAGGTTTTAGAAAGACTTCTAGTCTTTTCTGCTTCCAGGAAAGGTCAGAAGGCTTCTGCCATTTTATTGGCATCTTGGTTAAAGTCTTTGATTCATCATCTTTATGTAGAGTCGGGTAAGTCCCCGTCTCAAAGGATTACGGCTCATTCTACTAGGTCAGTTTCTACTTCCTGGGCTTTTAGGAATGAAGTTTCTGTTGATCAAATTCGCAAAGCAGCAACTTGGTCTTCTTTGCATACTTTTACTAAATTCTACCATTTTGATGTTTTCTCTTCTTCAGAAGCAGTTTTTGGTAGAAAAGTACTTCAGGCAGCTGTTTCAGTTTGATTCTGCTGCTTATTATTTCGTTTTTTTGATTTGGGTTGTGGATTATTTTTTCAGCGGAATTGGCTGTCTTTATTTTATCCCTCCCTCTCTAGTGACTCTTGTGTGGAAGTTCCACATCTTGGGTATCTGCTATCCCATACATCACTAGCTCATGGACTCTTGCTAATTACATGAAAGAAAAACAGAATTTATGTTTACCTGATAAATTACTTTCTCCAACGGTGTGTCCGGTCCACGGCGTCATCCTTACTTGTGGGATATTCTCTTCCCCAACAGGAAATGGCAAAGAGCCCAGCAAAGCTGGTCACATGATCCCTCCTAGGCTCCGCCTACCCCAGTCATTCGACCGACGTTAAGGAGGAATATTTGCATAGGAGAAACCATATGATACCGTGGTGACTGTAGTTAAAGAAAATAAATTATCAGACCTGATTAAAAAACCAGGGCGGGCCGTGGACCGGACACACCGTTGGAGAAAGTAATTTATCAGGTAAACATAAATTCTGTTTTCTCCAACATAGGTGTGTCCGGTCCACGGCGTCATCCTTACTTGTGGGAACCAATACCAAAGCTTTAGGACACGGATGAAGGGAGGGAGCAAATCAGGTCACCTAAATGGAAGGCACCACGGCTTGCAAAACCTTTCTCCCAAAAATAGCCTCAGAAGAAGCAAAAGTATCAAACTTGTAAAATTTGGTAAAAGTGTGCAGTGAAGACCAAGTCGCTGCCCTACATATCTGATCAACAGAAGCCTCGTTCTTGAAGGCCCATGTGGAAGCCACAGCCCTAGTGGAATGAGCTGTGATTCTTTCAGGAGGCTGCCGTCCGGCAGTCACATAAGCCAATCTGATGATGCTTTTAATCCAAAAAGAGAGAGAGGTAGAAGTTGCTTTTTGACCTCTCCTTTTACCAGAATAAACAACAAACAAGGAAGATGTTTGTCTAAAATCCTTTGTAGCATCTAAATAGAATTTTAGAGCGCGGACAACATCCAAATTGTGCAACAAACGTTCCTTCTTCGAAACTGGTTTCGGACACAAAGAAGGAACGACTATCTCCTGGTTAATGTTTTTGTTAGAAACAACTTTTGGAAGAAAAACAGAATTTATGTTTACCTGATAAATTTCTTTCTCCAACGGTGTGTCCGGTCCACGGCGTCATCCTTACTTGTGGGATATTCTCTTCCCCAACAGGAAATGGCAAAGAGCCCAGCAAAGCTGGTCACATGATCCCTCCTAGGCTCCGCCTACCCCAGTCATTCGACCGACGTTAAGGAGGAATATTTGCATAGGAGAAACCATATGGTACCGTGGTGACTGTAGTTAAAGAAAATAAATTATCAGACCTGATTAAAAAACCAGGGCGGGCCGTGGACCGGACACACCGTTGGAGAAAGAAATTTATCAGGTAAACATAAATTCTG
>NC_069505.1:45660091-45709188 GCF_027579735.1 Bombina bombina | reverse complement strand
ACGCCATGGATTTTAGTGACGGTTGCTAAAATCATTTTCCTCATACAAACAGAAATCTTCATCTCTTTTCTGTTTCTGAGTAAATAGTACATACCAGCACTATTTCAAAATAACAAACTCTTGATTGAATAATAAAAACTACAGTTAAACACTAAAAAACTCTAAGCCATCTCCGTGGAGATGTTGCCTGTACAACGGCAAAGAGAATGACTGGGGTAGGCGGAGCCTAGGAGGGATCATGTGACCAGCTTTGCTGGGCTCTTTGCCATTTCCTGTTGGGGAAGAGAATATCCCACAAGTAAGGATGACGCCGTGGACCGGACACACCGATGTTGGAGAAATAAATATTAATCCTAAAATAGCTATAATATAATTATAATTTATATTGTAGCTATATTAGGGTTTATTTTACAGGTAAGTATTTAGCTTTAAATAGGAATAATTTATTTAATAAGAGATAATTTATTTCGTTAGATTTAAATTATATTTAACTTAGGGGGGTGTTAGTGTTAGGGTTAGACTTAGCTTTAGGGGTTAATACATTTATTAGAATAGTGATGAGCTCATGTCGGCAGATTAGGGGTTAATGTTTGAAGTTAGGTGTCGGCGATGATAGGGAGGGCAGATTAGGGGTTAATACTATTTATTATAGGGTTAGTGAGGCGGATTAGGGGTTAATAACTTTATAATAATAGCGGTGCGGTCCGGTCGGCAGATTAGGGGTTAATAAGTGTAGGCAGGTGGAGGCGACGTTGAGGGGGGCAGATTAGGGGTTAATAAATATAATATAGGGGTAGGCGGTGTTAGGGGCAGCAGATTAGGGGTACATAGCTATAATGTAGCTGGCGGCGGCGTGCGGACGGCAGATTAGGGGTTAATAAGTGTAGGCAGGTGGAGGCGACGTTGTGGGGGGCAGATTAGGGGTTAATAAATATAATATAGGGGTCGGCGGTGTTAGGGGCAGCAGATTAGGGGTACCTAAGTATAACGTAGGTGGCGGTCGGCAGATTAGGGGTTAAAAAAATTTAATCGAGTGTCAGCGATGTGGGGGGGGCCTTGGTTTAGGGGTACATAGGTAGTTTATGGGTGTTAGTGTACTTTAGAGCACAGTGTACTTTAGAACACCAGGAGGCAAAAACACCCCCGCCAAAGGCTTAAATATGCCACTCACTTCTTCATTACCCCAGTCCATCTGCTGAGGGAACAAGGAAAGTAGGAGAAACATCAGGGTATAAATGGTGCCAGAATAAGATAAATATTAGGGAGCCACCCCTTACACAAGAAAAAAAAACGGACGGGGGCCGCAGACTCTCCCTATCCTGAAGGAAAGGAACTTATCTGGTAAGCATAAATTATGTTTTCTAAAATAGGGAGAGTACACGGCTTCATTCCTTACTGTTGGGAAAACTATACCCAACTGCCCAACTTCTTTTAGTAGAAAAATCCGGACTCAATCAGCTGCTCCACTCGGTACCCGGAGATCGCTTCACATAGAAAGCAGAACCGCAACTAGGAGACACACATCCGACACACCGGAAATGAGTGGGGATGAAAGAAAGCGCGCAAATTCTTTGCCGCTTCTAAAAAAAAACAGACCCACCCATCGTGGGCGTTAAAACCAAAACCTCCCGGCCGGCATTAACTATGAAAGTAAAGCCGCTGGTGGTATAACCACCATAAGCTGTAATAAAAATGAACTAAGTGTATAGTTCCTTTTCCTCACGTCCCCAGTGCCTGCACAAACTGCCTTCCATTGTCCTATTAACCCACAATAGGATAAATGAGTCCCAACAGATTAACTGTTAAAGTTCCAATATTTTTCTGTATGCTCCCTAGAAAAATAAACTTAGCACTCACCTCTATTAAATTTGCCTGGCAGCAGGGCAGCACACTAGGTTTGAGAGGAATCCTCTCTCACATGGACCTGTGGAAAAAGGAAAAGACTGAGTGATCTCCCTCATGCTTTCAAGTTAGGGCAGCAATAACACAATTTATGCTTACCTGATAAATTTCTTTCTCTTGTGGTGTATCCAGTCCACGGGTTCATCCATTACTTGTGGGATATTCTCCTTTCCAACAGGAAGTTGCAAAAGGACACCCACAGCAGATCTGTCTATATAGCTCCTCCCCTAACCCCCACCTCCAGTCCTTCGACCGAAGACAAGTAAAAAAAAGGAGAAACTATAGGGTGCAGTGGTGACTGTAGTTTAAAAAATAAAAACAACTGCCTTAAAGTGACAGGGCGGGCCGTGGACTGGATACACCACAAGAGAAAGAAATTTATCAGGTAAGCATAAATTTTGTTTTCTCTTGTAAGGTGTATCCAGTCCACGGGTTCATCCATTACTTGTGGGATACCAATACCAAAGCTTTAGGACACGGATGAAGGGAGGGACAAGGCAGGCACTTAAACGGAAGGCACCACTGAAAAAGTATCAAATTTGTAGAAATTAGAAAAAGTATGAAGCGAAGACCAAGTCGCCGCCTTACAAATATGTTCAACAGAGGCCTCATGTTTAAAAGCCCATGTGGAAGCTACCGCTCTAGTAGAATAAGCTGTAATTCTTTCAGGAGGCTGCTGGCAAGCAGTCTCATAAGCTAAACGGATTATGCTTCTCAGCCAAAAAGAAAGAGAAGTTGCCGAAGCCTTTTGGCCTCTCCTCTTTCCAGAGTAGACAACAAACAATGCAAATGTTTGACGAAAATCCTTAGTAGCTTGCAAATAAAACTTTAAAGCACGAACCACGTCAAGATTGTGTAACAGACATTCCTTCTTTGAAGAAGGATTAGGACACAGAGACGGAACAACAATTTCCTGATTGATATTTCTATTAGATACTACCTTAGGAAGAAACCCAGGTTTGGTACACAAAACTACCTTATCTGCATGGAAGATCAGATAACGGGAATCACACTGCAAGGCATATAACTCTGAAACTCTTCGAGCCGAAGAGATAGCTACTAAAAACAGAACTTTCCAAGATAAAAGCTTGATATCTATGGAATGCAAGGGTTCAAACGGAACCCCTTGAAGAACTTTAAGAACTAAATTTAAACTCCATGGCGGAGCAACAGGTTTAAACACAGGCCTGATTCTACCCAAAGCCTGAAAAACCCCTGAACGTCTGGAACATCAGCCAGGCGCTTGTGCAAAAGAATAGACATAGCAGAAATCTGTCCCTTTAAGGGACTAGCCGATAATCCCTTTTCCAATCCTTCTTGGAGAAAAGATAGTATCCTAGGAATCCTGACCTTACTCCACGAGTAACCCTTGGATTCACACCAATGAAGATATTTACACCATATCTTATGATAGATTTTCCTGGTGACAGGCTTTCGAGCCTGAATCAAGGTATCAATGACCGACTCGGAGAAACCACGTTTTGATAAAATCAAGCGTTCAATCTTCAAGCAGTCAGACGCAGAGAAATTAGATTTGGATGTTTGAATGGACCTTGGAGTAGAAGGTCCTGCCTCAGCGGCAGATTCCATGGTGGAGAGGATGACATGTCTACCAGATCCACATACCAAGTCCTGCGTGGCCACGCAGGCGCTATCAAAATCACCGAAGCTCTCTCCTGCTTGATCTTGGCAATCAGACGAGGGAGGAGAGGAAACGGTGGGAACACATAAGCCAGGCTGAAGGACCAGGGCACTGCTAGAGCATCTATCAGCCCTGCTTGGGGATTCCTTGACCTGGACCCGTAACAAGGAAGCTTGGCGTTCTGACGAGACGCCATCAGATCCAGTTCTGGTTTGCCCCATATTTGAATCAGCTGGGCAAATACCTCTGGATGGAGCTCCCACTCCCCCGGATGAAAAGTCTGCTGAGAGATGGCAAGAGTGAACCTCTGCCCATAGAATTATCTTGGAAACCTCCATCATTGCCAGGGGACTCCTTGTTCGCCCCTGATGGTTGATATAGGCTACAGTCGTGATATTGTCCGACTGAAATCTGATGAACCTGGCCGCAGCTAGTTGAGGCCAAGCCTGAAGAGCATTGAATATCGCTTTTAGTTCCAGAATGTTTATCGGAAGGAGGGCTTCCTCCTGAGTCCACGAACCCTGAGCCTTCAGGGAGTTCCAGACTGCGCCCCAGCCCAGAAGGCTGGCATCTGTCGTCACTATAGTCCACTCTGGCCTGCGGAAACTCATTCCCCTGGACAGATGGACCCGAGATAACCACCAGAGAAGAGAATCCCTGGTCTCTTGATCCAGATCTAGCAAAGGAGACGAATCTGTGTAGTCCCCATTCCACTGATGGAGCATGCAAAGTTGCAGTGGTCCGAGATGTAGGCGGCCAAACGGAACTATGTCCATTGCCGCTACCATTAGGCCGATCATTTCCATACACTGAGCCACTGACGGCCGAGAAGTGGAATGAAGAGCACGGCAGGAAGTTAGAAGCTTTGATATCCTGACCTCTGTCAGAAAAATGTTAATTTCTACTGAATCTATCAGAGTTCCTAGGAAGTTCCTATGTTCACTTTCCACCCGTGAGATCTCAGAAAGGCCAGAACAATGTCCGTATGGGACTTGGTGATTTGAAAATTTGACGCCTGAATCAGAATGTCATCTAGGTAAGGGGCTACCGCTATGCCCCACAGCCTTAGAACCGCCAGAAGGGACCCTAGAACCTTCGTAAAGATTCTTGGTGCCGTGGCTAACCCGAAGGGAAGAGCCACAAACTGGTAATGCCTGTCTAGGAAGGTGAACCTGAGGAACTGATGATGATCTCTGTGAATCGGAATGTGGAGATAAGCATCCTTTAAGTCCACAGTAGTCATATATTGACCCTCCTGGATCATAGGGAGGATGGTTCGGATTGTCTCCATCTTGAAGGATGGGACCCTGAGAAATTTGTTTAGGATCTTGAGATCCAAGATAGGTCTGAAAGTTCCCTCTTTTTTGGGAACTATAAACAGGTTTTAATAGAAACCCAGCCCCTGTTCCTCCCTTGGAACTGGGTGGATCACTCCCATAACCAGTAGGTCTTGAACGCAACGTAAGAATGCCTCTCTCTTTATCTGGTTTACAGATAGTTGTGAGAGATGAAATCTCCCCTTTGGAGATAAACCTTTGAATTCCAGAAGATATCCCTGGGAAACAAATCTCTAGTGCCCAGGGATCCTGGACGTCTCTTGCCCAAGCCTGGACAAAGAGAGAAAGTCTGCCCCCGACTAGATCCGGTCCCGGATCGGGGGCTACTCCTTCATGCTGTCTTAGAGGCAGCAGCAGGTTTCTTGGCCTGCTTCCCCTTGTTCCAAGCCTGGTTAGGTCTCCAGACTGGTTTGGACTGGGCGAAATTTCCCTCTTGTTTTGCATTAGAGAAAGCTGAAGCTGCGCCACTCTTGAAGTTTCGAAAGGAACGAAAATTATTCTGTTTGGCCCTTAATTTATTGGACCTATCCTGAGGAAGGGCGTGGCCTTTTCCTCCGGTAATATCAGAGATAATCTCCTTCAGGCCAGGCCCGAATAGGGTCTGTCCTTTGAAAGGGATGTTAAGAAGCTTAGACTTTGAAGTAACGTCTGCTTACCAGGACTTAAGCCATAGCGCCCTACGTGCCAGAATGGCAAAACCTGAATTCTTAGCCGTTAGCTTGGTTAAATGAAAAACGGCATCAGAAATAAAGGAATTAGCTAACTTAAGAGCTTTAATCCTGTCTAAAATATCATCTAACGGGGTCTCCACCTGTAGAGCCTCCTCAAGAGACTCGAACCAAAAAGCCGCTGCAGCAGTATCTGGAGCAATGCATGCAAGAGGCTGGAGAATAAAACCTTGATGTATAAAATTTTTCTTAAGGAGACCCTCCAATTTACGAGTCCCGTATGGCGGCATGTATGGGAAACATCTTTTTAAAAGCAGGAGGGGGAGAGAACGGCACACCTGGTCTATCCCATTCCTTATTAATAATTTCCCAAAACCTCTTAGGGACAGGAAAAACCATCAGTGTAAACAGGCACTGCAAAGTATTTCTCCATCTTACACAATTTCTCTGGAACTACAGTGGGTTCACAGTCATCCAGAGTCGCTAAAACCTCCCTAAGCAATAAGCGGAGGTGTTCGAGCTTAAATTTAAACGCTGTCATTTCAGAATCAGACTGAAGCAACACCTTCCCTGAATCTGAAATGTCACCCACAGATAGAAGCTCTCCTGCCTCAGCTTCTGAGTATTGTGAGGGTATATCGGACACAGGTATTAAAGCGTCAGAAAGCTCTGTATTAGTTCTAGCCCCAGAGCTGTCTCGCTTTCCTTGTAACCCTGGCAGTTTGGACAATACATCTGAGAGGGTAGCATTCATAACGCCGCCATGTCCTGTAAGGTAAAAGAATTAGACGCGCTAGATGTACTTGGCGTCACTTGAGCAGGAGTTATAGGTTCTGACACATGGGGAGAGCTAGATGGCATAATCTCCCTTTTTTCAGTCAGAGAATCCTCTGGAGATAAATCTTTAAGCGCCATAATATGGTCTTTATAGTTTATAGAAATGTCAGTACATTTGGTACACATTCTAAGAGGGGGTTCCACAATGGCTTCCAAACATATTGAACAAGGAGTTTCCTCTGTGTCAGAGATGTTTAACAGACTAGTAATGAGACAAGCAAGCTTGGAAAACACTTTAATAAAGGTGAAACAGCAATTAAACAAAAACGTTACTGTGCCTTTAAGAGAAAAAAACTAGCACTTAAAGGGCCATGATACCCACATTTTTTCTTTCAAGATTTAGAAAGATAATGCATTTTTAAACATCTTTCTAATTTACTTCTATTATCTAATTTGTTTTATTCTCTTGATATTATTTGCTGAAAAGCATATCTAGATATGCTCAGTAGCTGCTGATTGGTTACTGCACATAGAAGCCTCACGTGATTGGCTCAAACATGTGCATTGTTTTTTCTTCAAATAAGGATATCTAAAAAATGAAGCAAAATAAATAATAGAAGTAAATTGTAATGTTGTTTAAATTTGTATGTTCTATCTGAATCATGAAAGAAAGATTTTGGGTTTAGTGGCCCTTTAAACTGCAAAACAGTGTAAAAATATAGTAAAGTCTTCGAAATTTTTACAGTGTGTGTAAGGGACTAAAGCAACATTGCACCAACTTGTAAATGGATGGTTAACCCCTTAGCCCCCAAACCGGATTTAAAAACGTCAACCACCGGTAAAAGACAGTTGAGCACCTTGCCACAGCCCTGCTGAGGCTCCTACCTGCCCTCAAATACGATTTAGGGAAGAAATAAACCCTTTATAATGGCCCTCAGATGCCAAAGGACTCCTCTAGGGAAGATGGATGTCTCAGTCTGAAGGAAACTGTGCATCTAGAGCGCGAAAATAGGCCCCTCCCACCATGTACTGGATGTCAGAGGGGCCTTAAGAAAATACTCCTAGGAGTATCTGACTAGCCAAGTGGAAAACTAGGCCCCAAATAAAGACTTATCTCCCTCAGAGAAAAAACGTCCTATTTATGAAAACATGTAAACGTTTTGTCACTAAGTAATATGAGTATTAACATGAGTATTACCCTGTTTTGTATCCCATGATCCCAGTCGTTATTAAATCACCGCATCAAGCTTACCTCAAATACACAAGGCAGTGTCAGCATTTTCTAGAACTTATTCATCGCTCTAGAAATAAAAATACTGAACATACTTCAAAGCAGGTAATCCGCAGACCGTTCCCCCAACTGAAGTTTTCCCATGCTCTTCAGTTATGTGTGAGAACAGCAATGGACCTTAGTTACAAAGCGCTAAGATCATCAACCTCCAGGCAGAATTCTTGTTCTAATTTCTGCCTGAGAGTAAAACAGTACAACGCCGGTACCGTTTAAAAATAACAAACTCTTGATTGAAGGTAAAACTACACTAAGTCACACATATCTCTTGATACTTCCTATCTTGTCGAGAGTTGCAAGAGAATGACTGGGGGTGGGGGTTAGGGGAGGAGCTATATAGACAGCTCTGCTGTGGGTGTCCTCTTGCAACTTCCTGTTGGGAAGCAGAATATCCCACAAGTAATGGATGAACCCGTAGACTGGATACACCTTACAAGAGAAAATTATTTGGGAAGGCGCAGTGAGGATTATACCCCACAAGTTCCCAATTGCTTAAAAGCCACCACTGCTCTACTGAAGAGACTGACATGGACTACTGCTAAACCCCAGGAAAAAGCAGAACAAACTTGCACTGCTGAAAAAACAGAATTTATGCTTACCTGATAAATTACTTTCTCTTGTGATGTATCGAGTCCACGGATTCATCCTTTACTTGTGGGATATTCTCCTTCCCAACAGGAAGTGGCAAAGAGAGCACACAGCAGAGCTGTCCATATAGCTCCCCCTCCAGCTCCACCCCTCAGTCATTTGACCGAAGGTTAGGAAGAAAAAGGAGAAACCATAGGGTGCAGTGGTGACTGTAGTTTAAACAAAAAAGCTACCTGACTTAATAGCCAGGGCGGGCCGTGGACTTGATACATCACAAGAGAAAGTAATTTATCAGGTAAGCATAAATTCTGTTTTCTCTTGTAAGATGTATCGAGTCCACGGATTCATCCTTTACTTGTGGGATACCAATACCAAAGCTTTAGGACACGGATGAAGGGAGGGAACAAGACAGGTACCCTAAACGGAAGGCACCACTGCTTGTAAAACCTTTCTCCCAAAAATAGCCTCCGAAGAAGCAAAAGTATCGAATTTGTAAAATTTAGAAAAAGTATGCAGCGAAGACCAAGTCGCTGCCTTACAAATCTGTTCAACAGAAGCCTCATTTTTAAAAGCCCATGTGGAAGCTACTGCTCTGGTAGAATGAGGAGTAATTGTTTCGGGAGGCTGCTGGCCAGCAGTCTCATAGGCCAAACGGATGATGCTTTTCAGCCAAAAGGAAAGGGAGGTAGCAGTCACCTTCGGACCTCTCCTCTTACCAGAATAGATAAACAATGAAGATGTTTGTCTGAAATCCTTAGTTGCGTGTAAATAGAACTTTAAAGCACGAACCACATCAAGATTGTGTAACAGACGTTCCTTCTTTGAAGAAGGATTAGGACACAGAGAAGGAACAACAATTTCCTGGTTAATATTCTTATTAGACACAACCTTAGGAAGAAAACCAGGTTTGGTACGCAAAACTACCTTATCAGCATGGAAAACCAGGTAAGGTGAATCACACTGTAAAGCAGATAACTCTGAAACTCTTCGAGCAGAAGAGATAGCTACCAAAAACAAAACTTTCCAAGATAAAAGCTTAATATCTATGGAATGTAAAGGTTCAAACGGAACCCCTTGCAGAACTGAAAGAACTAAATTCAGACTCCATGGCGGAGCCACAGGTTTATAAACAGGCTTGATTCTGACTAAAGCCTGACTAAACGCTTGAACGTCTGGTACCTCTGCCAGACGTTTGTGTAAAAGAATAGACAAAGCAGATATCTGTCCTTTTAAGGAACTAGCTGATAATCCTTTCTCCAATCCTTCTTGGAGAAAAGACAATATCCTGGGAATCCTAATCTTACTCCATGAGTAACCCTTGGATTCACACCAAAAAAAGATATTTTTGCCAAATCTTATGGTAGATTTTCCTGGTGAAAGGCTTTCTAGCCTGAATCAGGGTATCAATAACCGACTCCGAGAAACCACGCTTTAGAATTAGGCGTTCAATCTCCAAGCAGTCAGACGCAGAGAAATTAGATTTGGATGCTTGAAAGGACCTTGTATTAGAAGGTCCTGCCTCATTGGTAGTGTCCATGGTGGAACAGATGACATGTCCACTAGGTCTGCATAGCAGGTCCTGCGTGGCCACGCAGGCCCTATCAGAATCACCAAATCCCTCTCCTGCTTGATTTTGGCAACCAGACGAGGGAGTAGAGGAAACGGTGGAAAAACATAGGCCAGATTGAAGGACCAAGGCGCTGCTAGAGCATCTATCAGCACCGCCTGGGGATCCCAGGACCTGAACCCGTAAAAAGGAAGTTTGGTGTTCTGACGGGACGCCATCAGATCCAATTCTGGAATGCCCCATAGCTGAGTCAGCTGGGCAAATACCTCCGGGTGGAGTTCCCACTCCCCCGGGTGAAAAGTCTGACGACTTAGAAAATCCGCCTCCCAGTTGTCTACTCCTGGGATGTGAATTGCTGAGAGATGGCAGGAGTGATCCTCCGCCCACCTGATTATTTTTGTTACTTCCGTCATTGCTAGGGAACTCCTTGTTCCTCCTTGATGATTGACGTAAGCTACAGTCGTGATGTTGTCCGACTGAAATCTGATTAATTTGGCCGCGGCTAGCTGAGGCCATGCCTGAAGCGCGTTGAATATCGCCCTCAGTTCCAGAATGTTTATCGGGAGAAGAGTTTCTTCCCGAGACCATAAGCCCTGAGCTTTCAGGGAGTCCGAGACTGCACCCCAGCCCAACAGACTGGCGTCGGTCGTTACGATGATCCACTCTGGTCTGCGGAAACACATTCCCTGAGACAGGTGATCCTGAGACAACCACCAGAGAAGAGAATCTCTGGTCCCCTGGTCCAGCTGTATTTGAGGAGACAAATCTGCATAATCCCCATTCCACTGTTTGAGCATGCATATTTGCAGTGGTCTGAGGTGTATCCGTGCAAAAGGGACTATGTCCATTGCCGCTACCATTAATCCGATTGTCTCCATGCACTGAGCTACAGATGGCCGAGGAATGGAATGAAGGGCTCGGCAAGTGGTTAAGTGTTTTAACTTTCTGACCTCCGTCAGAAATATTTTCATTTCTACCGAGTCTATCAGAGTTCCTAGGAAGGAAACTCTTGTGAGGGGGGAGAGAGAACTCTTTTTGATGTTCACCTTCCACCCATGAGACCTCAGAAAGGCCAATACAATTTCCGTGTGAGACTTGGCTCTTTGGAAAGTCGACGCCTGAATTAAGATGTCGTCTAGATAAGGCGCCACTGCTATGCCCCGTGGTCTTAGCACCGCCAGGAGGGACCCTAGCACCTTTGTGAAAATTCTGGGAGCAGTGGCCAACCCGAAAGGAAGAGCCACAAACTGGTAATGCTTGTCCAGAAAGGCGAACCTGAGAAACTGGTGATGATCTTTGTGGATAGGAATGTGCAGATACGCATCCTTTAAATCCACGGTGGTCATATATTGACCCTCCTGGATCATTGGCAAGATTGTCCGAATGGTCTCCATCTTGAATGATGGGACTCTGAGGAATTTGTTTAGAATTTGGAGATCCAGGATTGGTCTGAAAGTTCCTTCTTTCTTGGGAACCACAAACAGGTTTGAGTAAAAACCCAGCCCTTGTTCCGCAATTGTAACTGGGTGGATCACTCCCATTGTATGTAGGTCTTCTACACAGCGTAAGAACGCCTCTTTCTTTGTCATGTCTGTAGACAGACAAGAAATGTGGAACCTTCCCCTTGGAGGGGAGTCCTTGAATTCTAGAAGATATCCCTGGGATACAATCTCTAAGGCCAAGGGATCAAGTACATCTCTTGCCCAGGCCTGAGCAAAGAGAGAAAGTCTGCCCCCTACTAGATACGGTCCCGGATCTGGGGCTACCTCTTCATGCTGTCTTAGAGGCAGCTGCAGGCTTCTTGGCCTGTTTACCCTTGTTCCAGCCCTGATAAGGTTTCCAGGCTGCCCTGGGTTGGGAAGCGTTACCCTCTTGCTTTGCAGCAGGGGAGGATGAAGCGAGACTGCTCCTGAAATTCCGAAAGGAACGAAAATTATTTTGTTTGTTCTTTGTCTTGAAGGACTTGTCCTGAGGGAGAGCATGGCCTTTTCCCCCAGTGATTTCTGAAATAATCTCTTTCAATTCAGGCCCGAAGAGGGTCTTTCCTTTGAAAGGGATGTTCAAGAGTTTGGATTTTGACGACACATCGGCCGACCAGGACTTTAGCCATAGCGCCCTGCGCGCTAAAATGGCGAAACCTGAATTCTTTGCCGCTAACTTAGCTAGTTGGAAAGCGGCATCTGTGATAAAAGAATTAGCCAGCTTAAGAGCCTTAATTCTGTCCATAATGTCATCATATGAGGTCTCCGTCTGGAGCGCATCTTCCAGCGCCTCAAACCAGAAAGCAGCTGCAGTAGTTACAGGAACAATGCACACAATAGGTTGGAGAAGAAAACCTTGTTGAACAAAATTTTTCTTAAGTAAACCCTCTAATTTTTTATCCATAGGGTCTTTGAAAGCACAACTGTCTTCAATTGGTATGGTTGTGCGTTTGGCAAGTGAAGAAACAGCCCCCTCCACCTTAGGGACCGTCTGCCACGAGTCCCACATGGGGTCAGATATGGGGAACATTTTCTTAAAAACAGGAGGGGGAACAAAGGGAATACCTGGTCTATCCCACTCCCTAGTAACAATATCCGCAATCCTCTTAGGGACAGGAAACACATCAGTGTAAACAGGAACTTCCAGGTACTTGTCCATTTTACACAATTTCTCTGGAACCACCATAGGGTCGCAGCCATCCAGAGTAACGAATACCTCCCTGAGCAATAAGCGGAGGTGTTCTAGTTTAAATTTAAAAGCCAATATATCTGAATCTGTCTGAGGAGAAACCTTTCCTGAATCGGAAATTTCTCCCTCAGACAGCACATCCCTCACCCCAACTTCAGAGCGTTGTGAGGGTATATCGGATACGGCTACTAAAGCGTAAGAATGCTCATTATCTGTTCTTAAAACAGAGCTATCACGCTTTGCAGGTAACACGGGCAGTTTAGATAAGAACTCTGAGAGGGTATTATTCATAACTGCCGCTAAGTCTTGCAAGGTAAAAGAGTTAGAAGCACTAGAGGTGCTAGGCGTCGTTTGAGCGGGCATAACTGGTTGTGACACTTGGGGAGAGGCTGACGGGCTAACCTCGTTACCTTCTGTCTGAGAATCATCTTGGGCCACATTTTTAAGTGTAACAATATGATCTTTAAAGTGTATAGACATATCAGTACAAGTGGGACACATTCTGAGAGGGGGTTCCACCATGGCTTCTAAACACATTGAACAAGGATTTTCCTTGGTGTCAGACATGTTTAACAGACTAGTAGTAAAACAAGCAGGCTTGGAAATCACTTTAATCAAGTAAAAACACACTTTGAAAAAAATGTTACTGTGCCTTTAAGAGATAAAAAAGGCACACAATTTTGCAAAACAGTGAAAAAAATGCAGCAAACTTTTCGAAATTTTTACAGTATGTACCTAAAGCATTAGTAAGATTGCACCACTAGCAAAAAAAACGATTAACCCCATAATGCCCAAACCGGATCGACAGTAAGCCAAAAAAAACTATTCTGTGGCCCTACCTGCCCTTAGGAACCAGATTTGTGGGGAAAAAGCTTCTTATAGGCCCTCAAACTGCAGCAGGACCCTCCATGTGAAACAGCCTGAACTTCTAGTCAAATATAACTGCGCATCTGAGGCGCAAAATTAGGCCCCTCCCACCTCACTACGGTGCTTGTGAGGCCTAAAGAAACACTCCAAAGTGTTTTAATATTAGCCATGTGGGTAACAACCCCTGAAAGAAACCCAAAGGAACCTTCAAAGTGTCTCAAAAAAACGACATTTTCAATAAAAACCGTTTGTCTTGAAAATAGTGTCAACCAGCATAAACTAGCCCTGTTATGTAAGCTTGAAATTCCATACTTAGTCTCTGAATACAGCTTACCCTTCCCTCATGGGGATATTATCAGTCTTCTCTAGCATTATCACAGTCTTGTCTAGAAGAAAAAAGACTGAATATACCTTATTGCAGCCTAACCTGCAAACCTTTCCCCCCAACTGAAGTTTTCTTGCACTCCTCAGTCCTGTGTGGGAACAGCAGTGGATTTTAATTGCAACGTGCTAAAATCATCTTCCTCTCTGCAGAAATCTTCATCTCCTTTCTGCTAGAGAGTAAATAGTACACACCGGTACCATTTAAAATAACAAAATCTTGCTTGTTGAAAATAAAAACTACAATTTTTCTACCACATTCACTTTACCCTTCCGATTGCTTAGAGCCGGCAAGGAGAATGACTGGGGGGTGGAGCTGGAGGGGGAGCTATATGGACAGCTCTGCTGTGTGCTCTCTTTGCCACTTCCTGTTGGGAAGGAGAATATCCCACAAGTAAAGGATGAATCCGTGGACTCGATACATCTTACAAGAGAAATAATAAAATCTTGATTGAAGAATCTTCTTCAAGACACCTAAACTTTACCACCTCCTTGCTCTTAACGTAGGCAAAGAGAATGACTGGTGTTGGAGGGAAGGGAGGTGATATTTAACAGCTTTGCTGTGGTGCTCTTTGCCTCCTCCTACTGGCCAGGAGTGATATTCCCAATAGTAATTGGAGATGATCCGTGGACTCACTGTGTCATTAGAAAGAAAACTCTTTTGCCGCTTCAGAAAAGACCTAGCTGATCTTCCCGGCTGGCATTAACCTTCTCTATGAAAGTAAAGCCACTGAGAATAACACAAAGTAAAACACACTACCAATTTGCCATCCACCCTGACCGGAACACATCGGATACAAAAAACAAAATTTATGCTTACCTGATAAATTTCTCTCTCTTGTGGTGTATCCAGTCCACGGTTTCATCCATTACTTGTGGGATATTCTCCTTCCCAACAGGAAGTTGCAAAGAGGACACCCACAGCAGAGCTGTCTATATAGCTCCTCCCCTAACCCCCACCTCCAGTCATTCGACCAAAGACAAGTAAGAAAAAGGAGAAACTATAGGGTGCAGTGGTGACTGTAGTTTAAAAAACACCTGACAAAGTGACAGGGTGGAACGTGGACTGGATACACCACAAGAGAAAGAAATTTATCAGGTAAGCATAAATTTTGTTTTCTCTTGTAAGGTGTATCCAGTCCACGATGAAGGGAGGGACAAGGCAGGAACTTAAACGGAAGGCACCACTGCCTGTAAGACCTTTCTCCCAAAAATAGCTTCCGAAGAAGCAAAAGTATCAAATTTGTAAAATTTAGAAAAAGTATGAAGCGAAGACCAAGTCGCCGCCTTACAAATCTGTTCAACAGAGGCCTCATTTTTAAAAGCCCATGTGGAAGCTACCGCTCTAGTAGAATGAGCTGTAATTCTTTCAGGAGGCTGCTGGCCAGCAGTCTCATAAGCTAAACGGATTATGCTTCTCAGCCAAAAAGAAAGAGAAGTTGCCGAAGCCTTTTGGACTCTCCTCTTTCCAGAGTAGACAACAAACAATGCAGATGTTTGACGAAAATCCTTAGTAGCTTGTAAATAGATTTATAAAGCATGAACCACGTCAAGATTGTGTAACAGACATTCCTTCTTTGAAGAAGGATTAGGACACAGTTACTGAACAACAATTTCCTGATTGATATTCTTATTAGAAACCACCATAGGAAGAAAACCAGGTTTGGTACGCAAAACTACCTTATCTGCATGGAAGACTAGATAAGGGGAATCACACTGTAAGGCAGATAATTCTGAAACTCTTCGAGCCGAAGAGATAGCTACTAAGAACAGAACTTTCCAAGATAAAAGCTTGATATCTATGGAATGCAAAGGTTCAAACGGAACCCCTTGAAGAACCTTAAGAACTAAATTTAAACTCCATGGCGGAGCAACAGGTTTAAACACAGGCTTGATTCTAACTAAAGCCTGACAAAATGCCTGAACGTCTGGAACATCTGCCAGACGCTTGTGCAAAAGAATAGACAGAGCAGAAATCTGTCCCTTTAAAGAACTAGCCGATAATCCCTTTTCCTAGGAATCCTGACCTTACTCCATGAGTAACCCCTGGATTCACACCAATGAAGATATTTACACCATATCTTATGATAGATTTTCCTGGTGATAGGCTTACGAGCCTGAATCAAGGTATCAATGACCGACTCGGAGAAACCACGTTTTGATAAAATCAAGCGTTCAATCTCCAAGCAGTCAGACGCAGAGAAATTAGATTTGGATGTTTGAATGGATCTTGGAGTAGAAGGTCCTGCCTCAGCGGCAGAGTCCATGGTGGAAGGGATGACATGTCCACCAGATCTGCATACCAAGTCCTGTGTGGCCACGCAGGTGCTATCAAAATCACTGAAGCTCTCTCCTGCTTGATCTTGGCAATCAGACGAGGGAGGAGAGGAAATGGTGGAAACACATAAGCCAGGCTGAAGGACCAGGGCACTGCTAGAGCATCTATCAGCGCTGCCTGGGGATCCCTTGACCTGGACCCGTAACGAGGAAGCTTGGCGTTTTGTTGAGACGCCATCAGATCCAGTTCTGGTTTGCTCCATAGTTGAATCAGCTGGGCAAATACCTCCGGATGGAGCTCCCACTCCCCCGGATGAAAAGTCTGCCGACTTAGAAAATCCGCCTCCCAGTTCTCTACTCCTGGGATATGGATAGCTGAGAGATGGCAAGAGTGAACCTCTGCCCATAGAATTATCTTGGAAACCTCCATCATTGCCAGGGGACTCCTTGATCCCCCCTGATGGTTGATATAGGCTACAGTTGTGATATTGTCCGACTGAAATCTGATGAACCTGGCCGCAGCTAGTTGAGGCCAAGCCTGAAGAGCATTGAATATCGCTCTTAGTTCCAGAATGTTTATCGGAAGGAGGGCTTCCTCCTGAGTCCACGAACCCTGAGCCAGAAGGCTGGCATCTGTCGTCACTATAGTCCACTCTGGCCTGCGGAAACTCATTCCCCTGGACAGATCTACCCGAGATAACCACCAGAGAAGAGAATCCCTGGTCTCTTGATCCAGATCTAGCAAAGGAGACGAATCTGTGTAGTCCCCATTCCACTGATGGAGCATGCAAAGTTGCAGTGGTCTGAGATGTAGGCGGGCAAACAGAACTGTGTCCATTGCCGCTACCATAAGACCGATTACTTCCATACACTGAGCCACTGAAGGCCGAGAAATGTAATGAAGAGCACTGCAGGAGGTCAGAAGCTTTGATATCCTAACTTCCGTCAGAAAAATTTTCATTTCTACTGAATCTATCAGAGTCCCTAGGAAGGAAACTCTTGTGAGAGGGGAAAGCGAACTCTTTTCTAAGTTCACCTTCCACCCGTGAGACCTCAGAAAGGCCAGAACAATGTCCGTATGGGACTTGGCGACTTGAAGAGTCGACGCCTGGATTAAGATGTTGTCTAAATAAGGCGCCACTGCTATGCCTCACGGCCTTAGGACAGCCAGAAGGGACCCTAGAACCTTCGTAAAGATTCTCTGCGCCATGGCTAACCCGAAAGGAAGAGCCACAAACTGGTAATGCCTGTCTAGGAAGGCAAACCTGAGGAACTGGTGATGATTTCTGTGAATCGGGATGTGCAGATAAGCATCCTTTAAGTCCACGGTAGTCATATATTGACCCTCCTGGATCATAGGAAGAATGGTTCGGATTGTCTCCATCTTGAAGGATGGGACCCTGAGAAATTTGTTTAGGAACTTGAGATCCAAGATTGGTCTGAAAGTTCCCTCTTTTTTGGGAACTATAAACAGGTTTGAATAGAAACCCTGCCCCTGTTCCTCTCTTGGAACTGGGTGGATCACTCCCATAACGAGTAGGTCTTGAACACAATTTAAGAATGCCTCTCTTTATCTGGTTTGCAGATAATTGTGAGAGGAGAAATCTCCCTTTTGGGGATGAACCTTTGAATTCCAGAAGATATCCCTGGGAAACTCTCTCTACTGCCCAGGGATCCTGAACGTCTCTTGCCCAAGCCTGGGCGAAAAGAGAAAGTCTGCCCCCAACTAGATCCGGTCCCGGATCGGGGGCTACTCCTTCATGCTGTCTTAGAGGCAGCAGCAGGTTTTTTGGTCTGCTTCCCCTTGTTCCAAGCCTGGTTAGGTCTCCAGACTGGCTTGGACTGAGCGAAATTTCCCTCTTGTTTTGCATTAGAGGAAACTGCTGCGCCACTCTTGAAGTTTCGAAAGGAACGAAAATTATTAACCTTAATTTATTGGACCTATCCTGAGGAAGGGCGTGACCTTTTCCTCTGGTAATAACAGAAATTATGTCCTTCAGGCCAGGTTCCAATAGGATCTGTCCTTTGAAGGGGATGTTAAGAAGCTTAGATTTTGAAGTAACGTCTGCTGACCAGGACTTAAAGTGAAAGTAAAGTCAAATGCCTAATTTTAAATAATTGGAGAGATCATGCCAAATAAATATAAGTTTAATTTATCAATTTTTTATAAACTATCAAATACCTGTGATATCTTTTGTTTTTCGAATGGAATCTGCTTTCCTATAAACAACCCGTACATTATTTTTTTTTTCTAAGTTAATATCACGTGCCTCTTAGATCCAATTGATTTTCTGGCCGTTAGGCGGCCGTCAAATTGCGTCATAAATATCCGGGTTTACCTGCGCATGCGTGACTATTTAACCTCCCCTATTTGCAAGCGCGCGCGTCCTCGTTTCGCGCATATTAATATTTTGGCTTTAGTGATTGAAGGAGCTGCCGAGGAACTCAGACGGCAACAAATCGGCAACATTAACGACGATTAACGCCTGCGCAAAGATCGAGGTGCAGAAATTATGCGCATGCGCTGTTGATCTTTCCACGATGTGCACGAGTATGCTAAACACGTATAGAGCGGGTGGGACCGCTCTATACGCCAGAGTGTCCTAAAGCAGGAAATGGAGCGTGGGAGGAGAATTTAGAAGGAACGGTAGGAGAAATAAAGTTAGACATTTAACAAAATAGATTAGTTTTTAGTAATAAAAAACCTAGCGACTACATTTGTGTTAGTAAAAGCAATAGAAAAACGATTTGTGAATAAAAAAAGTTTACCTTCACTTTAAGCCATAGCGCCCTACGCGCCAGAATGGCAAAACCTGAATTCTTAGCCGCTAACTTAGTTAAATGAAAAACGGCATCAGAAATAAAGGAATTAGCTAATTTAAGAGCTTTAATCCTGTCTAAAATATCATCTAACGGGGTCTCCACCTGTAGAGCCTCCTCAAGAGACTCGAACCAAAAAGCCGCTGCAGCAGTAACTGGGGCAATGCATGCAAGAGGCTGGAGAAGAAAATCTTGATGTATAAAAATTTTCTTAGGGAGACCCTCCAATTTTTTATCCATGGGATCTTTGAAAGCACAACTGTCCTCGACGGGGATTGTTGTACGCTTAGCTAGGGTAGAAATAGCTCCCTCCACCTTAGGGACCGTCTGCCACGAGTCCTGTATGGCGACATCTATAGCAAACATCTTTTTAAAGGCAGGAGAGGGAAGAGAACGGCACACCTGGTCTATCCCATTCCTTAGTAATAATTTCCGAAAACCTCTTAGGGACTGGAAAAACATCAGTGTAAACAGGCACTGCAAAGTATTTGTCCATTTTACACAACTTCTCTGGAACTACAATGGGGTCACAGTCATTCAGAGTTGCTAAAACCTCCCTGAGCAATAAGCGGAGGTGTTCGAGCTTAAATTTAAATGCTGTCATTTCAGAATCGGATTGAAGTAAAGACTTCCCTGCATCTGAAATGTCACCCTCAGATAGAAACTCCCTTACACCGGTTTCGGAGCATTGTGAGGGTAAATCGGACACAGCTAATAGAGCGCCAGAAAGCTCTGTATTTGTTCTAGCCCCAGAGCTGTCTCGCTTTCCTTGAAATCCTGGCAGTTTGGACAATACCTCTGTGAGGGTAGAATTCGTAACTGCCGCCATGTCCTGTAAGGTAAAAGAATTAGACGCGCTAGATGTACTTGGCGTCACTTGAGCGGGAGTTATAGGTTCTGACACATGGGGAGAGCTAAAAGGCATAACCTACCTTTTATCAGTCTGAGAATCCTCTGATGATAAATCTTTAAAAGCCATAATATGGTCTTTATAGTTTATAGATACTTCAGTACATTTGGTACACATTCTAAGAGGGGGTTCCACAATGGCTTCTAAAGATATTGAACAAGGAGTTTCCTCTATGTCAGACATGTTTAACAGACTAGTAATGACACCAGCAAGCTTGGAAAACACTTTCATAAAGGTGAAACAGCAATTAAACAAAAACGGTACTGTGCCTTTAAGAGAAAAAAACTAGCACTTAAACTGCAAAACAGTGTTAAAATGTAGTAAAGTCTTCGAAATTTTTACAGTGTGTGTAAGGGACTAAAGCAACATTGCACCCACTTGCAAATGGATGATTAACCCCTTAGCCCCCAAACCGGATTTAAAAAACCTCAACCACCGGTAAAAGACAGTTAAGCACCTTGCCACAGCTCTGCTGTGACTCCTACCTGCCCTCAAAAACGATTAGGGAAGAAATTAGCCCTTTATAGTGGTCCTCAGATGCAAGAGGACTCCTCTAGGGAAGCTGGATGTCTCAGTCTGAAAGAAACTGCGCATCTAAAGCGTGAAAATAGGCCCCTCCCACCATGTACTCTATGTCAGAGGGGTCTTAAGGAAATACTCCTAGGAGTATCTGACTAGCCATGTGGAAAAAACTAGGCCCCAACAAAAGACTTATCACCCTCAGAAAAAAAGGTCTCACTTATATAACATACTAAGTAATATGAGAATTAAAATGAGTATTACCCTGTTTAGTAAGTATGATCCCAGTCATTGCAAAATCACTGCATCTAGCTTACCTCAAATATAAAAGGCTATGTCAGCATTTTCTAGAACTTATCATCTCTCTAGAAATAAATATACTGAACATACCTCAAAGCAGGTAATCTGCAGACCATTCCCCCAACTGAAGCTTTCCCATACTCTTCAGTTAAGCGTGAACAGCAATGGACCTTAGTTACAAACCGCTAAGATCATCATCCTCCGGGCAGAATTCTTCTTCTAATTTCTGCCTGAGAGTAAACAGTACAACGCTAGTACCGTTTAAAAATAACAAACTCTTGATTGAAGGTAAAACTATACTAAGTCACCACATATCTATTTATACTTCCTATCTTGTCGAGAGTTGCAAAGAGAATAACTGGAGGTGGGGGTTAGGGGAGGAGCTATATAGACAGCTCTGCTGTGGGTGTCCTCTTTGCAATTTCCTGTTGGGAAGGAGAATATCCCACAAGTAATGGATGAACCCGTGGACTGGATACACCTTACAAGAGAAAATGAGTCCTCTCGTCCACAGTGCCTGCACAAACTGCCTCACATTATCCTATTAACCCATAATAGGATTAATGCATCCAACGTCCCATACAGAGGTAACTGTTAAAGTGCCAAGATTTTTTCCTTCTTAGAAAATAACATTTAGCGCCTACCTCTATGTAAATTTGCCTGGCAGCAGGGCAGCTCCCTAGGTTTGAGAGGCATCCTCCCTCACATGGACCTGTGGGAAAAAAAGAAAAACTGAGTAATCTTACTCAGGCTTTCAAGTAAGGGCAGCAACAAACTGTTTGAGAGGCGCAGTGGGGATTTTGCCCCACAAGTTCCCAATTGCTTAAAAGCCACCACTGCTCTACTGAAGAGACTGACATGGGCTACGGCTAGACCTCAGAAAAGATCAGGGCAAACCTGCTCTGCTTTAAAATAATAAATTCTCGATTGAAGAAATTTCTTTCAGACACCTAAACTTTACAACCTCCTTGCAACGTAGGTAAAGAGAATGACTGGGGTTGGAGGGCAGGTGATACTTAACAGCTTTGCTGTGGTGCTCTTTGCCTCCTCCTGCAGGCCAGGAGTGATAATCCCCAATAGTAATTGGAGATGATCCGTTGACTTACCGTGTCATTAGAAAGAAATAATATAGTAACTGAAGAGGTTCATTAGTACAGTACAATAAAGTGTTTATGGAATGTATTAGAGTATAGAGGAATCTGTACATAAAAAACATAAAAAAACACACACTGGTCACTCACCATTTATCTCTATGCAGATTTCAGTCTCCTCGGCATCCTGCTGGATAGCTCTTGCCTGAATTGCTGCCGTTTTTTGCTCCCATTCCTCTATGACCACAGCCTTTTCCTGATCACTCAGATAGGTGGTGTCAGGATGTTTCTGCTGGATGTGCATCTTTACAGTGGTTATCTTGGGGTTTAGCAGAGTTGTCCCACATATCATGCAGATGAGGCCATCTTTCTTTGGAGTGAAGTCCATAAGATACTCTAGATTCCAGCGATCATGCTGGGTCCGGTCCTTCCCTTGCCTATCCAACCTCCCAAAAGTATACTCCCATGAGGCACCCTTGCATTCTGGAGCCACACTTTTCCAACTATTAGATTCCTCTTGCTGTTCTTGTGGTTCTTCCTTCTGGTTAATTTCCTCTACAAATGAGACTTCAACTGGTTCACTTGCAGATGGGGCTATTAAATGAATAGAAATGATCGGGTTTTAAAGGATAGGGACAACATTCCAATGTACTTCTATTAAATTTGCTTCATTCTCCTAGTATCCTGTTGAAAAACATAATTTATGCTTACCTGATAAATGTATTTCTCTTGTAGTGTATTCAGTCCACGGGTCATCCATTACTTATGGGATATATTCCCTTACCAACAGGAAGTTGCAAGAGGATCACCCAAGCAGAGCTGCTATATAGCTCCTCCCCTCACATGTCATATCCAGTCATTCGACCGAAACAAGACAAGAAAGGAGAAACCATAGGGTGCAGTGGTGACTGGAGTTTAATTAAAATTTAGATCTGCCTTAAAAAGACAGGGCGGGCCGTGGACTGAATACACTACAAGAGAAATAAATTTATCAGGTAAGCATAAATTATGTTTTCTCTTGTTAAGTGTATTCAGTCCACGGGTCATCCATTACTTATGGGATACCAATACCAAAGCCAAAGTACACGGATGATGGGAGGGACAAGGCAGGAACTTAAATGGAAGGAACCACTGCCTGTAGAACCTTTCTCCCAAAAACAGCCTCCGAAGAAGCAAAAGTGTCAAATTTGTAAAACTTTGAAAAAGTGTGAAGCGAAGACCAAGTTGCAGCCTTGCAAATCTGTTCCACAGAGGCCTCATTCTTGAAGGCCCAGGTGGAAGCCACAGCTCTAGTGGAATGAGCTGTAATTCTTTCAGGGGGCTGCTGTCCAGCAGTCTCATAGGCTAAACGTATTATGCTACGAAGCCAAAAGGAGAGAGAGGTTGCCGAAGCTTTTTGACCTCTCCTCTGACCAGAGTACACGACAAACAGGGAAGAAGTTTGACGAAAATCTTTAGTTGCCTGTAGATAGAACTTCAGGGCACGGACTACGTCCAGATTATGCAAAAGTCGTTCCTTCTTTGAAGAAGGATTAGGACATAATGATGGAACAACAATCTCCTGATTGATATTCCTGTTAGAAACTACCTTAGGTAAAAACCCAGGTTTAGTACGCAGAACTACCTTGTCTGAATGGAAAATCAGATAAGGAGAATCACAATGTAAGGCTGATAACTCAGAGACTCTTCGAGCCGAGGAAATAGCCATCAAAAACAGAACTTTCCAAGATAAAAGCTTAATATCAATGGAATGAAGGGGTTCAAACGGAATCCCTTGAAGAACTTTAAGAACCAAGTTTAAGCTCCACGGAGGAGCAACAGTCTTAAACACAGGCTTAATCCTAGCCAAAGCCTGACAAAAAGCCTGGACGTCTGGAACGTCTGCCAGACGTTTGTGTAAGAGAATAGACAGAACAGAAATCTGTCCCTTTAACGAACTAGCAGATAAGCCCTTTTCTAAACCCTCTTGTAGAAAAGACAATATCCTAGGAATCCTAACCTTACTCCATGAGTAACTCTTGGATTCGCACCAATATAAATATTTACGCCATATCTTATGGTAAATTTTTCTGGTAACAGGCTTCCGTGCCTGTATTAAGGTATCAATAACTGACTCCGAGAAGCCACGCTTTGATAGGATCAAGCGTTCAATTTCCATGCAGTCAGCCTCAGAGAAATTAGATTTGGATGTTTGAAAGGACCTTGTATTAGAAGGTCCTGCCTCAGAGGTAGAGACCATGGTGGACAGGACGACATGTCCACTAGGTCTGCATACCAGGTCCTGCGTGGCCACGCAGGCGCTATCAAAATCACCAATGCTCTCTCCTGTTTGATCTTGGCAATCAGTCGAGGTAGCATCGGAAATGGTGGAAACACATAAGCCATGTTGAAGACCCAAGGGGCTGTCAGAGCATCTATCAGCGCCGCTCCCGGGTCCCTGGACCTGGATCCGTAACAAGGAAGCTTGGCGTTCTGGCGAGACGCCATGAGATCCAGATCTGGTTTGCCCCAACGATGAATCAGTTGAGCGAAGACCTCCGGATGAAGTTCCCACTCCCCCGGATGAAAAGTCTGGTGACTTAGAAAATCCGCCTCCCAGTTCTCCACGCCTGGAATGTAGATCGCTGACAGGTGGCAAGAGTGAGACTCTGCCCAGCTTATTATCTTTGAGACTTCCAACATCGCTAGGGAACTCCTGGTTCCCCCTTGATGGTTGATGTAAGCCACAGTCGTGATGTTGTCCGACTGAAATCTGATGAACCTCAGTGTTGCTAACTGAGGCCAAGCTAGAAGAGCATTGAATATTGCTCTCAACTCCAGAATATTTATTGTGAGGAGTTTCTCCCCCTGAGTCCATAATCCCTGAGCCTTCAGGGAATTCCAGACTGCGCCCCAACCTAGAAGGCTGGCTCTTGGTCCAGATTTAGCAGAGGGGACAAATCTGAGTAATCCCCATTCCACTGACTTAGCATGCATAATTGCAGCGGTCTGAGATGCAGGCGCGCAAATGGCACTATGTCCATTGCCGCTACCATTAAGCCGATTACTCCGTCAGGTAAATTTTCATCTCTAAAGACTCTATAAGAGTCCCTAGAAAGGAAACTCTTGTGAGTGGTGATAGAGAACTCTTTTCCACGTTCACTTTCCACCCATGCGACCTCAGAAATGCCAGAACTATCTCTGTATGAGACTTGGCCATTTGAAAGCTTGACGTCTGTATCAGGATGTCGTCTAGATATGGAGCCACCGTTATGCCTCGCGGTCTTAGAACCGCCCAGAACCTTTGTAAAGATTCTCGGGGCCGTAGCCAACCCGAAGGGAAGAGCTACAAACTGGTAATGCCTGTCTAGAAAGGCAAATCTTAGGTACCGATAATGATCTTTGTGAATCGGTATATGAAGGTAGGCATCCTTTAAGTCTACTGTGGTCATGTATTGACCCTCTTGGATCATGGGTAGGATGGTTCGAATAGTTTCCATTTTGAATGATGGAACTCTTAGGAATTTGTTTAAGATTTTTAGGTACAAGATTGGTCTGAAGGTTCCCTCTTTCTTGGGAACCACAAACAGATTTGAGTAAAACCCTTGCCCTTGTTCCGTCCGCGGAACTGGGTGGATCACTCCCATTACTAAGAGGTCTTGCACACAGCGTAGAAATGCCTCTTTCTTTATTTGGTTTGCTGATAACCTTGAAAGATGAAATCTCCCTTGTGGAGGAGAAGCTTTGAAGTCCAGAAGATATCCCTGAGATATGATCTCCAACGCCCAGGGATCCTGGACATCTCTTGCCCAAGCCTGGGCGAAGAGAGATAGTCTGCCCCCCACTAGATCCGTTTCCGGATAGGGGGCCCTCTCTTCATGCTGTCTTAGGGGCAGAAGTAGGCTTTCTGGCCTGCTTGCCCTTGTTCCAGGGCTGGTTAGCTTTCCAGCCCTGTCTGTAACGAGCAACAGGTCCTTCCTGTTTTGGAGCGGAGGAAGTTGATGCTGCTCCTGCCTTGAAGTTACGAAAGGCACGAAAATGAGACTGTTTGGCCTTTGATTTGGCCCTGTCCTGAGGAAGAGTATGACCCTTACCTCCAGTAATATCAGCAATAATTTCTTTCAAGCCGGGCCCGAATAAGGTCTGCCCTTTGAAAGGAATATTAAGTAATTTAGATTTAGAAGTCACGTCAGCTGACCAGGATTTAAGCCATAGCGCTCTGCGCGCCTGGATGGCGAATCCGGAGTTCTTAGCCGTTAGTTTGGTTAAATGTACAACGGCATCAGAAACAAATGCATTAGCTAGCTTAAGTGCTTTAAGCTTGGCCATAATCTCATCCAATGGAGCTGTGCGAATGGCCTCTTCCAGAGACTCAAACCAGAATGCTGCAGCAGCAGTGACAGGCGCAATGCATGCAAGGGGCTGTAAGATAAAACCTTGTTGAACAAACATTTTCTTAAGGTAACCTTCTAATTTTTTATCCATTGGATCCGAAAAAGCACAACTATCCTCCACCGGGATAGTGGTACATTTAGCTAAAGTAGAAACTGCTCCCTCCACCTTAGGGACCGTCTGCCATAAGTCTCGTGTGGTGGCGTCTATTGGAAACATTTTTCTAAATATAGGAGGAGGGGAAAAAGGCACACCGGGTCTATCCCACTCCTTGCTAATAATTTCTGTAAGCCATTTAGGTATAGGAAAAACGTCAGTACACACCGGTACCGCAAAGTATCTATCCAACCTACATATATTTTCTCTGGAATTGCAACCGTGTTACAATCATTCAGAGCCGCTAATACCTCCCCTAGCAATACACGGAGGTTCTCAAGCTTAAATTTAAAATTAGAAATCTCTGAATCCGGTCTCCCTGGATCAGATCCGTCACCCACAGAATGAAGCTCTCCGTCCTCATGTTCTGCAAATTGTGACGCAGTATCAGACATGGCTCTCACATCATCAGCGCGCTCTGTCCTTAACCCAGAGCTATCGCGCTTGCCTCTTAATTCAGGCAATTTAGATAATACCTCTGTCATAACAGCAGCCATGTCTTGCAAAGTGATTTGTATGGGCCTCTCTGATGTACTTGGCGCCACAATATCACGCGCCTCCTGAGCGGGAGGCGAAGGTACTGACACGTGAGGAGAGTTAGTCGGCATAACTTCCCCCTCGTTGTCTGGTGATAATTTCTTTACAGATATAAATTGACTTTTATTCAAAGTGACATCAATACATTTAGTACACATATTTCTGTGGGGCTCCACATTGGCCTTCAAACATGGTGAACAAGCAGATTCATCTGTTTCAGACATGTTTAAACAGACTCGCAATGAGACTAGCAAGCTTGGAAAATCCTTTCAAATAAATTCACAAGCAATATAAAAAACGCTACTGCGCCTTTAAGAAGCACAAAAAAAATCTTCACAGTTGAAATAACAATGAACCAAATCAGTTATAGCAACCAAATTTTCACAGTAAATGTATTAAGTTAGCAAAGCATTGCACCCATTAGCAATTGGATGATTAACCCCTTAATACCCAAAAACGGATAATCAATTTAACAATTAACGTTTTTATCACAGTCAAACACACTGTCACAGGTCTGCTGTGACTGATTACCTCCCTCAAAATGAATTTTGAAGACCCCTGAGCTCTCTAGAGACATCCTGGATCAAGGAGGAAGAAGCAGGAAGACTGAAACTGAATTTTTACTGCGCAAAAAAGCGCTAAAATAGGCCCCTCCCACTCATATTACAACAGTGGGAAACCTCAGTTAACCGTTTCTATATAGAAATAAACGACAGCCATGTGGAAAATCATGCCCCAAAAAAATTTATCACCAAAGTACCTCACAAAAAAACGAATAACATGCCAGTAAACGTTTTATGCACTTTAAAAGTTAGGTAGTGTTATTAATAAGCCTGCTACCAGTCGCTTCTACTGCAGTTAAGGCTCATACACTACTTCAGTATTAACAGTATTTTCTTAGTCAAATTCCATTCCTTAGAAAATTACTTATTGTACATACATTCATCAGCCTGATACCAGTTGCTACTGCATTTAAGGCTGTACTTACATTACATCGGTATCAGCAGTATTTTCTGAGTCAATTCCATTCCTTAGAAAAATAATTTACTGCACATACCTTGTTTGCAGGATTCCCCACACGCTATTCCCTTTCTGAAAGTTACCCCACTCCTCAGAATGTGCGAGAACAGCCAGTGGATCTTAGTTACTTCTGCTAAGATCATAGAAAACGCAGGCAGATTCTTCTTCCAAATACTGCCTGAGAACAAACAGCACACTCCGGTGCCATTTAAAATAACAAACTTTTGATTGAAGAAATAAACTAAGTATAAAAAACACCACAGACCTCTCACAACGTCCTATCTAGTTGAGTTGCAAGAGAATGACTGGATATGACATGTGAGGGGAGGAGCTATATAGCAGCTCTGCTTGGGTGATCCTCTTGCAACTTCCTGTTGGTAAGGGAATATATCCCATAAGTAATGGATGACCGTGGACTGAATACACTTAACAAGAGAAAGTTAAATCTAGGTAGAATCAGGAGCAGCAATGTACTACTGAGAACTAAATGAACACAGTGAAGCAATGACAAGAGGCATAATTAAAATAGAAAGTTGTTTAAAACTGAATCCTCTATCGGAATCATACAATTTCAATTTTAACTTTACTGTCCCTTCAATAAGGGACAAGGAAGTAAAAATTAAACGAGCAAGAATTTCAGTCACACACTTTCTACTAATTTTCAAGGGCTTATATAATTACTTCCTACTAATGATTAATAATCATTAAAGGGACACTGCTGTAAAATTTGTTTCCCCTAAATGTGCTCCAAATAATTTGTTATACTTACAGCAGAGTATTAAATGCATGGTAAATTGTTCCTTCAAATGTATTACTGTATTTGAAATAGCTGATTTTTCTCATTAAAACCATTACCTAGGACATACCCATAACAAAAGGCTGAACCTGCAATTGATTATGTTAGGCACTGTAATCCTTATTATGGCCGGGGGGTTGAATAAACACAAGCAGCTATTTTCAGTGTAGGTGGGTATACAACAGGCAAAATTAGCTATTTAAAATAACAAATAAAAGGTAAAGTAGTGGTATGCAAACAATTAAAGAGCCATGATACCCAAATGTTGAAACACTTGAAAGTCATGCAGCAAAGCTGTAAAAAGCTGACTAGAAAATATCACCTGAACATATCTATGTAAAAAATGAAGATATTTTTCCTTAAAAAAGTATTTCACACCCCATTGTAATGGACTTTAAGAAGCAAATCAGTATGGACAGGCAAGGGAGCGAGCCTCGTGCACACTCATGTTATTTACCTATTCAATTTAAGGAAGTTTACAATGAAATCTCATGAGATCACAGTAAGAGAGTTCATGACCTCAGCACTGTTGATGCTGATTAGCTGCAGTTCATTTATTTATTTTTTACCTGAAGCTGGAGAGCAGCTGAAGTATAACTTTTTACACAGCACTTACTCTGGTGAGCTAAGGAAATTGTTAGGTAAAATATCTTCCTTTTTTTACATAGAGATGCTCAGGTGATATTTTCCTGTCCCTTTAAAGGACCACTCAATGTATTAACAAGTGCATAAAAAAGGCAATAACACCTATTATGAATTTCAAATATTTTGAAGCCCTTTCCACTCAAATACATTAAAACTGCAAAAATGATTTCAACTTTTTTTTAATATTTCATAACATATTTTACATTCCAATCTACAGTATATATATTTAAATTATTTTGTTAAAATTTTAAGAACATCTATAATAATAATTTACATTAATTATTAAATATAAAATTGAAAAATGTTAATACATAACACACTTTAATATAACTCATGTCGGGTTAGCGCACACGAAAAATTAGCGTACCCCTGTCGGGTTTATGTGTGCAAAACCTGACAGGTTGAGTACACTAATTCTTCATGTACATTAACCCAACCTCAATTATTTTAAGATGCGTTATGTATTTATTAAATATATAGAATATTGAAAAACATTAATAATGTAAATAATTCTTATAGATGTTCTTAAAAATTCTAATAAATCATTTGAATATATATTTATTTTACAGTAACTAAATTATTGATCATTTAAATTTTTTCAACATTTTATATTTACATAACACGCTTAAGATAACCGATTATTCATGTGTGTTAATCCGAAGTGTGTTACCCATATTTACATATTTTATTCCAAAGTTCTTTTTATTTTTAAATATATATATATATATATATATATATATATAAAAATATAATATACCGTTCACAATACAGTGTTACCCTCCTTAGGACATCTGCCTGGGTGCAAACATGCAATAGATACTCCTGGATAAACGGATGCACTCTCAGGTCTTTTTTGTGCAGAAAAAATCTTTAATGGAACGTTTTCAGGGACTTACTACCCCGTCATCAGCATCATGCTGATGACGGGGAGTAAGTCCCTGAAAACGTTCCATTAAAGATTTTTTCTGCACAAAAAAGACCTGAGAGTGCATCCGTTTAGTTTGATCATAAAAATAGTTGTCAACAAATCTCATTATCAATTAGGTGGTCAGCGATTAGTTGGTCAGTTGCACAGCACCAGCTGCTTTAAGCTGATGATCTACTGCAACTAAGATTGTGCAAAAAAAAATGAATTTATTTATTTTTTTAATCTTTTTTCTATCTGATTAATCGGACAATAATCATCCTATTAATCGGATAGAAAAAAAAATAAAAAATAAAAATGTTTGCACAATACCATGTGCAAGAGTTCATCGGATTGAAGCAGCTGGTACTGTGCAATTAACTAACTAATCGCTGACCACCTAATTGATAATGAGATTCTTTGACAACTATTTTTATGATCAATCTTACCGATTAGTTGTTGCAGACCTAAAAAATAAAATTTTCCTGTATGTGAAGAACAGTGAAATAATATATAATAATAATAATAATAATAATAACTCTTGAAGGGTATAGCGCTGTGGGTTTAACCCCTTAATGACCACAGCACTTTTCCATTTTCTGTCCGTTTGGGACCAAGGCTATTTTTACATTTTTGAGGTGTTTGTGTTTAGCTGTAATTTTCCTCTTACTCATTTACTGTACCCACACATATTATATACCATTTTTCTCGCCATTAAATGGACTTTCTAAAGATACCAATATTTTCATCATATCTTATAATTTACTATAAAAAAAATTATAAAATATGAGGAAAAATTTAAAAAAAACCCACTTTTTCTAACTTTGACCCCCAAAATCTGTTACATATCTACAACCACCAAAAAACACCTATGCTAAATAGTTTCTCAATATTATCCTGAGTTTAGAAATACCCAATGTTTACATGTTCTTTGCTTTTTTTGCAAGTTATAGGGAAATAAATACAAGTAGCACTTTGCTATTTCCAAACCATTTTTTTGTCAAAATTAGCGCTAGTTACATTAGAACACTGATATCTTTCAGGAATCTCTGAATATCCATTGACATGTATATATATTTATTTAGTAGACATCCCAAAGTATTGATCTAGGCCCATTTTGGTATATTTCATGGCACCATTTCACCGCTATATGCGATCAAATAAAAAAAATCGTTCACTTTTTCACAAATTTTTTCACAAACTTTAGGTTTCTCACTGAAATTATTTACAAACAGCTTGTGCAATTATGGCACAAATGGTTGTAAATTCTTCTCTGGGATCCCCTTTGTTCAGAAATAGCATACTTATATGGCTTTGGTGTTGCTTTTTGGTAATTAGAATGCCACTAAATGCCACTGCGCACCACACGTGTATTATGCCCAGCAGTGAAGGGGTTAATTAGGGAGCATGTAGGGAGCTTTTTGGGGTAATTTTAGCTTTAGTGTAGTAGACAATCCCAAGTATTGATCTAGGCCCATTTTGGTATATTTCATGCCACCATTTCACCGCCAAATGCGATCAAATTAAAAAAAAACGTAAAATTTTTCAAAATTTTAGGTTTCTCACTGAAATCATTTACAAACAGCTTGTGCAGTTATGGCACAAATGGTTGTAAATGCTTCTCTGGGATCCCCTTTGTTCAGAAATAGCAGACATATATGGCTTTGGTGTTGCTTTTTGGTATTTTGAAGGCTGCTAAATGCTGCTGCGCATCACACGTGTATTATGGCTAGCAGTGAAGGGGTTAATTAGGTAGCTTGTAGGGAGCTTGCAGGGTTAATATTAGATTTAGTGTAGAGCTCAGCCTCCCACCTGAAACATCAGACCCCCTGATCCCTCCCAAACAGCTCTCTTCCCTCCCCCACCCCACAATTGTCCCCGCCATCTTAAGTACTGGCAGAAAGTCTGCCAGTACTAAAATAAAAGCTATATTTGTATTTTTTGGTGTGTTTTTTTTTAAAGCATATTTACATATGCTGTTGTGTACTATCCCCCCTTAGCCCCCAACCTCACTGATCCCCCCCAAACAGCTCTATAACCCTCCCACTCTAACTTAATGGGCGCCATCTTGGGTACTGGCAGCTGTCTGCCAGTACCCAGTTTAGAAGAAAAAATGTTTTTGTTTTAAATTTTTTAGACTTTTCTGTAGTGTAGCTTCCCCCCCAAACAAAAACCAACCCCCCACCCCTCCACAATCTCTTTTTGTGTTTATTTTTTTTTGTGCTTAGGCCACTTTTAACATTTTACTTTTTATTCATTTTCCGTAGTGTAGCGGTTCCCACCCGCTCCCGCCCCGTGCACGTGCCCGCCCGCCACCCTCCGTGCGCGACCCCGACAGTCTCGCCCCCGATCCCGCCCCCCTCGACGTCACACCGATGGCCGCCCAAGTCGGCTCCCACCCACCAACGATACCGGCCATCGATGTCCGGTGCAGAGAGGGCCACAGAGTGGCTCTCTCTGCATCGGATGGCCATGTAAGGTTATTGCAGGATGCCTCCATATCGAGGCATCACTGCAATAACCGGAAAGCAGCTGGAAGCGAGCAGGATCGCTTCCAGCTGCTTTCCACACCGAGGACGTGCAGGGTACGTCCTCAGGCGTTAACTGCCTTTTTTTTTTGAGGACGCACCCTGCACGTCCTCGGTCATTAAGGGGTTAATATGGTGTTGGGTTACCACTCAAGCAATAAGTGTTCGTTTTTTGTTTTTTTTAAATTCAGCTCCATTAAAGTCTATGGTGAGAAGAAGTTAATGCGGTTGTGGTATCTGAAGTCTTGAAGTTTAGGCGCGTTGGGTTTCACTTTCAAACAATTTACTTTCAACTGTAATATTTACTTCCAGAGAAAACACTAAATACCACTCCACTTGTAATCGAGCCCTTAACGGGCAGACTAAGTTTACTTGCTACTGTTCTGTTAGACTTTTTAAACTGAAGCTTGTAAGGTCTTGAAAAAAAAACAAGGAGCCCATGGGATAAATTTATCATGGTGCGGACAGACATGATCCTCTATAGCAAATCATGTCCGCCGCACATCGATAAATGCCGACGGCATTTATCATTGCACCAGCAGTTCTTGTGAACTGCTGGTGCAATGCAGCCCGCTGCAGATTCGAGGCCAATCGGCCGCCAGCAGGGGGTGTCAATCAACCTGATCGTATTCAATCGGGCTGATTGCTGTCCACCACCTCAGCAGCTTCTTAACTTAAGCTTCAGGCGGAACTGAAGCGGAGTGGGTTGGAAGCAGCATCCGCTGCTTCATAAATCGACCCCTATGAGCTAAAACACCTAGAATTTAACTCAGGTTTATATAATTTAGGTTCATTTTAAATAATCAACTCCCCTGAACTGTCCCCTCAATAGTCTTGCTGAAGCCTGCATGTCGAACATATTTATCAACTTCTAATATAAGGCAATTTTTATTCAAATTATATTGTGGTAGTGACGGTTTGGGACCAAAACTGTCCCTTCTTCTGACAAACAAACAGTGCAAAAAACAAACTTAAATAGGCCCATCAGACCCTCCCCTATGTTGTTACCAATCCCAGGCAAGCGTGTGCAAAAGTAAAGACCAAACCAAAATAAGGTATGGAAAAGTGATAATGTACAATGTGTAGTTGTAAATGTGTAAAGGTGTATATAAACATAATTATCTATATTAGTGTAATCATCATATATCTAAGTGAACTCTGATCATACCAATCAATTTGCAAAAGCATTTTAGTGCAGATTCATATAATATATATCAAAGAGTCACCCCTCCTTCCAAGTGCACAAAATGGATTCTATCACTACTCAAGGGAAACACCCCTCATCATTGATAGGTTCTAGTACACTGTCACATCAATTTTGTAAAATGTGACTTTAAGGGTCATCTACTCACAGAATCAAGGTATTTCTCATGCTGTGATATAACAGTGCATCTATCATAGGTTTTTTTTAATGCAACAGGAAAACGTAAACCATGGGATCAGATCGCAGCTGAGTGCTACTATCACCATAACATATGTCAACACACCCCTCCTGCTCTCATAGGCCAAGCGTGAACAACGCCTCTCCCCATTCATAGGAGCTAGAAAGTAAAAGAAAAGAAAAGCGTACCCTCACTAAGTTTAGCGACTGGCACATTGACCAGGTGCATAATTCAATAAATTTACTTGTCATGCACTTATCCGCACTTCTATCCCACTGTCCGATCATCACTTAATACCGATGCAGCAACAGCACGGAGCTTAAGCTCACCGTCATCACCAATCACGATCGGTATTCAAACACCCCCCCCCCCCGTGTCAAACCCGTGTGGCTGGAAAACCCAGTAGCGCTGATAGGCTCGGAGGTGAATGACGTCACCCGACTCTAACATTCGTTAA
The DNA here is from genome assembly GCF_027579735.1 of Bombina bombina. Classification (NCBI taxonomy): domain Eukaryota; kingdom Metazoa; phylum Chordata; class Amphibia; order Anura; family Bombinatoridae; genus Bombina; species Bombina bombina. The sequence continues at coordinate 45,674,788 of NC_069505.1, read as the reverse complement.
GACGGCACAATTCATGAGCAAAGTTTTCTGTCATAGCAACCATCGGGGTGAAGTGTATCCACAACTCAATATTCAAGCTCACTGGTCACCCATTACACTCATACTAGTTACCACAAACGTATAAATGTTGTCTCAGCATCACCACAATCACCTGCAAAAGGCCATAACCTCTGCTCAAACGGACAGGCCAGCACACACTGACAAGACATATTACTCCCATCTCCTTAAACCTAAATACAGCCAGATCACACAATACGATGTAAGCATTATCACTCTCAAATACCTGCAGTGACGCAAATCCCTGCGAGACTGTACAAATACATAAATCACAACCTTCAACATGATAAGGCTAAACCTCAGTGGAATAATAAAAGAAAAATAAATTAAATTAAAACTTCTATATCACTATTTAGGTCTATTCCCATATGTATATTACAGGCATAAAAATTTAGTCACAAAAAAGATAAGATAAGTGCCAAGACATATATATATCAAACCTCTGTGTTTGCTGTTAACAGGCGGGGTCATACCATCTGAACCTAGATGGATAGAATCAAAACATAACCTAAATGTAAAGAAGAACCCATAATCTAAATATCCAAATTAAGCACTTGGTAGGTGTGAAACTCTGAAATCGAGCTGATCAGGCTCGAACCAATTTGAGTGAGGGAATTATTAGTGTATTTCAAAACCCCACGTGGTGCATAGTGAAAAAAACATAAAAAAACAAATAAGAGGTACTAAAGACATCTAAAACATTAAACTACACAAACATAAAAGATTAAAAGCACTTGTGTCTATTGCAAAATAGCAGAATCAATGGGATAAGCCCATGCGTACGTGGCCCCAATGGCTATAAATAAACTGTATGGATACAGCTAGAAATCTAATGCTGTTGAATAAGAGGCAAAAAGCTTGACATTGCCATCACATTCTCTTATTCATGTATAATGAATCAGGACTCTCATCTAATGATTAGGTCAATAGGTTAACCCAAGAATGCTTGCCACCCGGATTGTATGTTGAGGCCTCTGGGCACCAATGTCCCCAATTCATGGATCCAGCGAGCCTCTTTTTGGAGCAGAATTTTCGCTCTATTACCTCCCCGTCTTAGTGGTGGCACATGATCAATCAGGCGAAACCTGAGATCAGTGACTGAATGGTTATTGTCCAGAAAATGTCGAGCAACTGGTTGTCCCGACCTTCCACTATCAAGTGCAGCTCTAATGCTTGAACGGTGGTTGGCCATCCGAGTTCTGGCATCATTAGTCGATTTCCCAATGTAAAACTTCCCACATGGACAGTTGAGGAGGTATATGATATGTGTGGTAGTGCAAGTCAGAAACTAGTTGATCTTATACTTTTTCTTTTTTTCGGGGTGTTGGAATGAATTTCCTGTGTGCATACTGTTACATGTGACACAACTCAAACATTTGAAGCACCCATTCTTCTTTTTGAGCCATGACTGTTTTTCCATCAGTGGGGAGATGTCCGTTTTCATAAGGGAATCTCGTAAGCTCCGTCCTCTTCTGTATGATAGTCTTGGTGCACTCCAATGCTTGAACGGTAAGCTACTATCTGATTCAATAATCTTCCACTCATCTTTGATGGCTCTCAAGATCCGATACTGATCTGGTGAATAATGAGCCACCCTTCTTAAACACTCTCACGTCCAGATAGTCGACAGTGTCAATGAACAATGTCTTTAACATTAGTTCCAGGGAATTAACCCCAGGAGAATTGTCGTTGCTAAATTTGTTTATTGCTAAATAAAAGGACTCTCTTTTGTGCCATACACCAGGATGAATACATTCAACACACTGGTGGATATTCAAAAATTTGTCAGACAGTTACGCCTAAAGGAGCATTTTGGCACTACAAGTGAGAGCAACCAGCATTTTAGAACTGCGGGGTCCTTTGATCCAAATTCCAGTAACGCATCTATTACCACCTATACCAAATATCTTATGAAATTGACAGAAGAGACAAGGAGTACATCTAGACACTACGATAATCTCTCCAAGGATGAGAGAGTGGCTTTGAAGACCCTGGGTGATGATCCTACCATTATGATTCGCCCGGCTGATAAAGGTGGGGCAGTCGTAGTATTGAACACAACGGATTATAAGAGCGAAATTATTCGCCAACTCTGATGAAACAACATACAAGGTGCTTGACAGAGATCCCACATCAGCTCTAAAACGGGAGATAGACAACAAGATTGTGACATGGAATCAAGAGGGGTCTATTACAGAACAGGAAGCAAGATTCTTACGAAAGGACTTTCCTATTATACCAATCTTGTATATACTCCCCAAGATTCATAAAGATCCTGTACGCCCCCCTGGGAGACCTATAGTTTTAGCAAGGGGCTCTCTTTTACAATCTCTGGCCATATTTGTGGATCATTTTCTACAACCTTTAGTGAAAAGAATGAGATCCTTTATCCAAGATTCAACAACATTTATCCAAAAAATCTTCTGTTTGAAAGATATCAGAGAAACCGATTTGCTTGTCACCATGGGCGTCTCAAGTCTCTATACGGTCATCCCCCATGCTGCAGGGGTAACAGCTGTAGCGAAAGCATTAAGGTGAATGCCCTATGTTGGCCCACCAGAACATATCTTGATTGATCTCCTCTCTATGTGCCTTGAGAAGAACTACTTTAGATTCAATAATACATTTTACCTACAAATTGCAGGAACAGCGATGGGGTCGAACGTTGCCCCATCGCTGGCGAATCTGTTCATGGAGGAGTACGAAACCACACTGATGAACGTCTATGAAAATCCATCCATCAATTTTTATTGCAGGTATATAGACGATTTGTTCCTCATTTGGAGAGGTGATGAAGAGTCCTTGAGACAATGGACACAGACACTTAATACATTGGAAAGTACCATTAGGTTCCAATATGTGGCCAGTAGAGACACTGTCGACTATCTGGACGTGAGAGTGTTTAAGAAGGGTGGCTCATTAGGCACCACGCTCTACAGGAAAGACACTGATCGTAATACGGTGATACATGCCAGAAGTTGTCATCAACCATCACTCATCAGGAATATACCCAAAGCTCAATATCAGAGAGTCAGGAGAAATAATACTAATGGTGAACTATGTCTGACTCAGCTGAATGAGATGACAGAGAGATTCACACAAAGAGGTTATAAGAGAAAAGAATTGCAAGCTACCTGTGATCAGACCAACCAGGTGGAGGCCAGGGCCATTAATAATGAGGTTGAAAAACAAATGACCTTTGTCACAACATATTCACCAGATCAGTATCGGATCTTGAGAGCCATCAAAGATGAGTGGAAGATTATTGAATCAGATAGTAGCTTACCGTTCAAGCATTGGAGGGCACCAAGACTATCATACAGAAGAGGACGGAGCTTACGAGATTCCCTTATGAAAACGGACATCTCCCCACTGATGGAAAAACAGTCATGGCTCAAAAAGAAGAATGGGTGCTTCAAATGTTTGAGTTGTGTTACATGTATAGCGCTGCGGAATCTGTTGGCGCTCTACAAATAACCGATAATAATAATAATCCGATAATAACATGTAACAGTATACACACAGGAAATTCATTCAAACACCCCGAAAAAACATAATTTATGCTTACCTGATAAATTTATTTCTCTTGTAATGTATCCAGTCCACGGATCATCCATTACTTATGGGATATTCTCCTTCCCAACAGGAAGTTGCAAGAGTTCACCCACAGCAGAGCTGCCATATAGCTCCTCCCCTAACTGCCATATCCAGTCATTCGACCGAAAACATGCAGAGAAAGGAAAAACCATAGGGTGCAGTGGTGACTCTAGTTTAAATGAAAAAATTACCTGCCTTAAAATGACAGGGCGGGCCGTGGACTGGATACACTACAAGAGAAATAAATTTATCAGGTAAGCATAAATTATGTTTTCTCTTGTTAAGTGTATCCAGTCCACGGATCATCCATTACTTATGGGATACCAATACCAAAGCTAAAGTACACGGATGAAGGGAGGGACAAGGCAGGTACTTAAACGGAAGGCACCACTGCCTGAAAAAAAAAAAATCCTTTCTCCCAAAAATAGCCTCCGAAAAAGCAAAGTATGAAGCGCAGACCAAGACGCCGTCTTGTAAATCTGTTCAACAGAAGCCTCATTTTAAAAAGGCCCAAGTGAAAGCCACAGCTCTAGTAGAATGAGCTGTAATCCCTTCAGGAGGCTGCTGTCCAGCAGTCTCATAAGCTAAACGAATTATGCTTTTAACCAAAAAGAGAGGTTGCTGAAGTCTTTTGACCTCTCCTCTGTCCAGAGTAGACAACAAACAAAGTAAATGTTTGATGAAAATCTGAAGTAGCTTGTAAAACTTTAAAGCACGAACCACGTCCAAATTGTGTAATAGACGTTCCATCTTTGAAGAAGGATTAGGATACAAGAATGGAACAACACTCTCTTGAGTGATATTCTTGTTGGATACCACCTTAGGTAAAAAACCCAGTTTTGATACGCAGGACTACCTTATCCGTACGGAGGACCAGATAAGGAGAATCACATTGTAAAGCAGATAACTCGGAGACTCTACAAGCCGAGGAAATATCTACCAAAAAGGAACTTTCCAAGATAAAAAGTTTGATATCTATAGAATGAAGAGGTTCAAACGGAACTCCTTGAAGAACCTTAATAATCAGGTTTAAGCTCCATGGCGGAGCAACAGGTTTAGACACAGGCTTGGTTCTAACCAAAGCCTGACAAAATGCCTGAACGTCTGGAGTATCTGCCAGACGCTTGTGCAAAAGAATAGACAGAGTAGGAATCTGTCCTTTTAAGGAACTAGCTGACAACCCTTTTCTCAAAATCATCTTGGAGAAAAGATAGTATCCTGGGAATCCTGACTTTTACTCCATGAGTAACCCTTGGATTCATATCAATAAGATATTTATGCTATATCTATGTTAAATTTTCCTAGTGACAGGCTTTCATGCCTGTATTAAGGTATCAATGACTGACTCGGAGAAGCCATGCTTTGATTTTAACATCAAACGTTCAGTCTCCAGGCAGTCCATCTCAGAGAAGTTTAATTTAGATGGTTGAAAGGACCCTGAGGTAGAGGGTCCTGTCTCAGAAGCAGAGACCATGATGGAAAGAATGACATGTCCACCAGATCTGCATACCAGGTCCTGCGTGGCCACACAGACGCTGTTAACACCAAAGCACTCTCCTGCTTGATCTTGTGCAAAGACCTCCGGAGGGAATTCCCACTTCCCCGGGAGAAAAGTCTAACGACTTAGAAAATCCACCTCCCAGTTGTCAACACCTGGGATATGGAGAGTTGATGGACAAGAGAGAGTCTCTGTCCAGTGAATTATTTTAAGACTTCTAACATCGCTAGGGAACTTCTGTTCCCCCTTGATGGTTGATGTAAGCCACAGTCGTGATATTGTCCGACTGAATCTGATGTACCTCAGAGTTGCTAACTGAGTCCAAGCCTGAAGAGCATGGAATATCGCTCCCAGTTCCAGAATATTTATTAGAAGGAGGGTCTCCTCCTGAGTCCACTATCCCTGAGTCTTCAGGGAGTCCCAGACTGTATCCCAACCTAAAAGGTTGGCATCTGTTGTAACAACTGTCCCATCTGACCTGCGGAAGGTCATACCCTTGGACAGATGGACCCGAGATAGCCACCAGAGAAGAGAATCTCTGGCCTCTTGGTCCAGATTTAAGAAGGGGACAAATCTGTGTAATCCCCGTTCCATTGACTGAGCATGCATAGTTGCAGCGGTCTGAAATGTAGGCGTGCAAACGGTACTATGTCCCTTGCCGCTACCACTAGGCCGATTACATTCATGTACCGAGCCACCGAAGGGCGCGGATGGAATTAAGAACACAGCAGTAATTTAGAAACTTTGACAACCTGGACTCCGTCAGGTAAATTTTCATTTCTGCAGAATCTATCAGAGTCCCTAGGAAGGAAACCCTTGAGATTGGGGATAGAGAACTCTTTCCTTGTTCACTTTCCACCCCTGCGATCTCAGAAATGCCAGTACTACATCCGTATGAGACTTGGCAATTTGGATGTTCGACGCCTAAATAAGGGGCCACTTCTATGCCCCGCGGCCTAAGGACCGCCAAAGCGACCCCAGAACCACCATAAAGATTCTTGGGGCTGTAGTTAACTCAAATGAAAGAGCAACAAACTGGTAATGCCTGTCTAGAAAGGCAAACATGAAAAACGATGATGATCCTTATGCATCGTTATGTGAGGATAAGTATCCTTCAAATCCATTGTAGTCCTCTATTGACTCTCCTAGATCATAGTTAAGATGGTACGAATAGTTTCCATCTTAAATGATGGAATTCTAAGGAATTTGTTTAAGATCTTTAAATCCAAAATAGGTCTGAAGGTTCCCTCTCCTTGGGAACCACAAACAGATTTGAGAAAAACTCTGTCCCTGTTCCTGTCTTGGAACTGGATGGGTCTCGTACACAATGTAAGAATGCCTCTTTCTTTATCTGGTGTGCAGATAATTGTGAAAGGTAAAATCTCCCCTTTTTCGGAGGGGAAGCTTTGAAATCCAGAAGATATCTCTGGGATATAATTTCCAATGCCCAGGGATCCTGGGCATCTCTTGCCCACGCCTGGGCGACAAATGAAAGTCTGCCCCCTACAGGATCCGTTACCGGATAGGGGACCGTTCCTTCATGCTGTCTAAGAGGCAGCAGCAGGCTCCTTGGCCTGCTTATCTTTGTTCCAGGTCCGGTTGTCTCCAGACCGTCATGGACTGAGCAAAAGAACCCTCTTGATTTGCCTTAGAGGAAGTTGATGCCACACCTGCCTTGAAGTTTCGAAAGGCACGAAAATTAGACTTTTTTGGCCCTTGATTTGGACCTGTCCTGAGGAAGGGCATGACCTTTTCCTCCAGTGATATTAGCAATGATCTCCTTCAAACCAGGCCCTAATAGGGTCTGCCCCTTGAAGGGAAGTTAAGTAGCTTATTTATTAAAGTCAGGACAGCTGACCATGATATAAGCCATAGCGCTCTGCACGCCAGTATAGTAAAAACAGAATTCTTAGCTGTTAGTTTAGTCAAATGAACAAAGGCATCAGAAACAAAGGAATTGGCTAGCTTAAGTGCTCTAAGCTTGACAAGTATATTCATCCAATGGAGTCGCTACCTGTAAAGCCTCATCCAGAGACTCCAACCAGAACGCCGCAGCAGCAGTGAAAGGAGCAATGCATGCAAGGGCTGCAGGATAAAACCTTGTTGAATAAACATTTTCCTAAGGTAACCCTCTAATTTTTTATCCATTGGATCTAAAAAAGCACAACTGTCCTCGACAGGGATAGTGGTACGCTTAGCTAGAGTAGAAACTCTTCTCTCCACCTTAGGGACTGTCTGCCATAAGTCCCGTGTGGTGGCATCTGTTAGAAACATTTTTCTAAAAATAGGAGGGGAAGAGAACGGCACACCTGGTCTATCCCATTCCTTATTAATAATTTCTGTAAACCTCTTTAGGTATTGGAAAAACATCAGTACACACCGGCACTGCATAGTATTTATTCAGTCTACACAATTTCTCTGGCACTGTGATTGTAACACAGTCATTCAGAGCTGCTAAAACCTCCCTGAGCAACAAGTGGAGGATCTCAAGCATAAATTTTAAATGTAGAAATATCGGAATCAGGTTAAATCATCTTCCCAGAGTCAAAAATATCACCCACAGACTGAAGCTCCCCTCAGCTTCTGCATATTGTGAGGCAGTATCAGACATGGTTCTTGACGCATCTGTATGCTCTGTATCTACCCCCAGAGCTATCTTGCTTTCCTTTAATTTCAGGTAGTCTGACTAATACCGCTGCCAGAGTATTATTCATAACTTTCGCCATGTCTTGTAAAATAAACGCAATGAGCGCCCTTGATGTACTTGGCGCCATTTGAGCGTGAGTCCCTGAAGCGGGAGTCGAAAAGTCTGACACGTGGGGAGAGTTAGTCGGCATAACTTCCCCCTTGACAGAATCCTCTGGTAAAATAAACGCTATGGGCGCCCTTGATGTACTTGGTGCCATTTGAGTGTGAGTCCCTGAAGCGGGAGTCAAAGGGTCTGACACGTGGGGAGAGTTAGTCGGCATAACTTCCCCCTCGACAGAATCCTCTGGTGATAATGTTTTTAAAGACAAAAAATGATCTTTATTGCTTAACATGAAATCAGTACATCTGGTACACATTCTAAAAAGGGGTTCCACCATGGCTTTTAAACATAATGAACAAGGAGCTTCCTCTATGTCAGACATGTTAGTACAGATTAGTAATGAGACTAGCAAGCTTGGAAAACACTTTAAAACAAGTTAACAAGCAAATATAAAAAACGTTACTGTGCCTTTAAGAGAAACAAATTTTGTCAAAATTTGAAAAACAGTGAAAAAAGGCAGTAAATCAAACGAAATTTTTACAGTATATGTAATAAGTTAACAGAGCATTGCACCCACTTGCAAATGGATGATTAACCCCTTAATGCAAAAAACAGATAAAAAAAACGATAGACGTTTTTTAACAGACATAACAAAACTGCCACAGCTGTGCTGTGGATTACCTTCCCTATAAACGATTTTGGAAGCCTTTTTAGCCCTTTAGAGATGTCCTGTAGTATTCATGGGACTGCTGAGGGAAGCTGGATGATTCATTTTGTAATTTTAACTGCGCAAAAAAGCGCTAAAATAGGCCCCTCCCACTCATATTACAACAGTGGAAAGCCCGAGGAAACTGTTTCTAAGCAAATTTTAAGCCAGCCATGTGGAAAAAACTAGGCCCCAATAAGTTTTATCACGAAACATATATAAAAAACGATTAAACATGCCAGCAAACGTTTTAAATTACATTTTTATAAGAGTATGTATCTCTATTAATAAGCCTGATACCAGTCGCTATCACTGCATTTAAGGCTTTACTTACATTACTCCGGTATCAGCAGTATTTTCTAGCAAATTCCATCCCTAGAAAAATATTAACTGCACATACCTTATTGCAGGAAAACCTGCACGCCATTCCCTCTCTGAAGTTACCTCACTCCTCAGAATATGTGAGAACAGCAATGGATCTTAGTTACTTCTGTTAAGATCATAGAAAACGCAGGCAGATTCTTCTTCTAAATACTGCCTGAGGTAAACAGTACACTCCGGTACCATTTAAAAATAACAAACTTTTGATTGAAGAAATAAACTAAGTATAAAACACCACACTCCTCTTACGACCTCCATCTATGTTGAGAGTTGCAAGAGAATGACTGGATATGGTAGTTAGGGGAGGAGCTATATGGCAGCTCTGCTGTGGGTGAACTCTTGCAACTTCCTGTTGGGAAGGAGAATATCCCATAAGTAATGGATGATCCGTGGACTGGATACACTTAACAAGAGAAAAAGTATAAGATCAACTGGTTTCTGACGTGCACTACCACACATATCATATACCACCTCAACTGTCCATGTGGGAAGTTTTACATTGGGAAATCGACTGATGATGCCAGAACTCAGATGGCCAACCACCGTTCAAGCATTAGAGCTGCACTTGATAGTGGAAGGTCGGGACAACCAGTTGCTCGACATTTTCTGGACAATAACCATTCAGTCACTGATCTCAGGTTTCGCCTGATTGATCATGTGCCACCACTAAGACGGGGAGGTAATAGAGCGAAAATTCTGCTCCAAAAAGAGGCTCGCTGGATCCATGAATTGGGGACATTGGTGCCCAGAGGCCTCAACATACAATCAAGGTGGCAAGCATTCTTGGGTTAACCTATTGACCTAATCATTAGATGAGAGTCCTGATTCATTATACATGAATAAGAGAATGTGATGGCCATGTCAAGCTTTTTGCCTCTTATTCAACAGCATTAGATTTCTAGCTGTATCCATACAGTTTATTTATAGCCATTGGGGCCACGTACGCATGGGCTTATCCCATTGATTCTGCTATTTTGCAATAGACACAAGTGCTTTTAATCTTTTATGTTTGTGTAGTTTAATGTTTTAGATGTCTTTAGTACCTCTTATTTGTTTTTTTTATGTTTTTTTCACTATGCACCACGTGGGGTTTTGAAATACACTAATAATTCCCTCACTCAAATTGGTTCGAGCCTGATCAGCTCGATTTCAGAGTTTCACACCTACCAAGTGCTTAATTTGGATATTTAGATTATGGGTTCTTCTTTACATTTAGGTTATGTTTTGATTCTATCCATCTAGGTTCAGATGGTATGACCCCTCCTGTTAACAGCTAACACAGAGGTTTGATATATATATGTCTTGGCACTTATCTTTTTTGTGACTAAATTTTTATGCCTGTAATATACATATGGGAATAGACCTAAATAGTGATATAGAAGTTTTAATTTAATTTATTTTTCTTTTATTATTCCACTGAGGTTTAGCCTTATCATGTTGAAGGTTGTGATTTATGTATTCGTACAGTCTCGCAGGGATTTGCGACACTGCAGGTATTTGAGAGTGATAATGCTTACATCGTATTGTGTGATCTGGCTGTATTTAGGTTTAAGGAGATGGGAGTAATATGTCTTGTCAGTGTGTGCTGGCCTGTCCGTTTGAGCAGAGGTTATGGCCTTTTGCAGGTGATTGTGGTGATGCTAAGACAACATTTATACGTTTGTGGTAACTAGTATGAGTGTAATGGGTGACCAGTGAGCTTGAATATTGAGTTGTGGATACACTTCACCCCGATGGTTGCTATGACAGAAAACTTTGCTCATGAATTGTGCCGTCTTAACGAATGTTAGAGTCGGGTGACGTCATTCACCTCTGAGCCTATCAGCGCTACTGGGTTTTCCAGCCACACGGGTTTCACACGGGGGGGTGTGTTTGAATACCGATCGTGATTGGTGATGACGGTGAGCTTAAGCTCCGTGCTGTTGCTGCATCGGTATTAAGTGATGATCGGACAGTGGGATAGAAGTGCGGATAAGTGCATGACAAGTAAATTTATTGAATTATGCACCTGGTCAATGTTCCAGTCGCTAAACTTAGTGAGGTACACTTTTCTTTTCTTTTACTTTCTAGCTCCTATGAATGGGGAGAGGCGTTGTTCACACTTGGCCTATGAGAGCAGGAGGGGTGTGTTGACATATGTTATGGTGATAGTAGCACTCAGCTGCGATCTGATCCCATGGTTTACGTTTTCCTGTTGCGTTTAAAAAAAAACTATGATAGATGCACTGTTATATCACAGCATGAGAAATACCTTGATTCTGTGAGTAGATGACCCTTAAAGTCACATTTTACAAAATTGATGTGACAGTGTACTAGAACCGATCAATGATGAGGGGTGTTTCCCTTGAGTAGTGGTAGAATCCATTTTGTGCACTTGGAAGGAGGGGTGACTCTTTGATATATATTATATGAATCTGCACTAAAATGCTTTTGCAAATTGATTGGTATGATCAGAGTTCACTTAGATATATGATGATTACACTAATATAGATAATTATGTTTATATACACCTTTACACATTTACAACTACACATTGTACATTATCACTTTTCCATACCTTATTTTGGTTTGGTCTTTACTTTTGCACACGCTTGCCTGGGATTGGTAACAACATAGGGGAGGGTCTGATGGGCCTATTTAAGTTTGTTTTTTGCACTGTTTGTTTGTCAGAAGAAGGGACAGTTTTGGTCCCAAAACGTCACTACCACAATAAATTTTGCTTTTGTTGTCAAAAGTCCAGAGAGTGCTTTAAATTATTTACCTATTATATATATATACACACACACATGCACACACACATACATATATATACATACACACATACATACATATATAAATATATATATACACACACACACATATATATATATATATATATATATACATACATACATACACATACACACACACACACATACACACACACACACACAGTACATATATATATATAAAAAAAAATTATGCTTACCTGATTTCTTTTTTGACACGATGAGTCCACGGATCATCTTAATTACTAATGGGATATTCACCTCCTGGTCAGCAGGAGGCAACAAAGAGCACCACAGCAGAGCTGTTAAATAGCTCCTCCCTTCCCTCCCACTCCAGTCATTCGACTGAAGTTAAGGAAAGAAAGGAAAAGCCAAGGTGCAGAGGTGTCTGACATTTAAAATAACCCACAACCTGTCAAGAACAGGGCGGGCTGTGGAATCATCGTGTCAAAAAAGTAATACATTTATCAGGTAAGCATAAATTTTCTTTTCTTTTTTATGACACGATGAGTTTACGGATCATCTTAATTACTAATGGGATTCAATACCTAAGCTAGAGTACACAGATGATACGGGAGGGACAAGACAGGGACCTAAACGGAAGACACCACTGCTTGAAGAACCTTTCTCCCAAAAGCGGCCTCAGCTGAGGCAAAAAAAAGAGTCAAATTTGTAAAACTTTGAAAAAATGTGAAGAGAGGACCAAGTTGCAGCCTTGCAAATCTCTTCCACAGAAGCTTCATTCTTGAATGCCCATGAGGAAGCAACGACCCTCGTGGAATGAGCCGTAACTCTCTCTGGAGGCTGCTGTCCAGCAGTCTCATATGCAAAACGTATGATACTCTTCAGCCAGAAGGAAAGAGAAGTAGCCGTAGCTTTCTGTCCCTTGCGTTTTCCTGCGAAAACCACAAACAAAGCAGAAGACTGGCGAAATCCTTAGTCGCCTGCAGATAAAACTTTAAAGTACGGACCACGTCCAGATTGTGCAGAATCCATTCCTTCTGAGAAGTAGGATTAGGACACAAGGAAGGAACAACTATATCCTTATTAATGTTCCGATCAGAAAGAACCTTAGGAAGAAATCCTAACTTATTATGAAAAACCACCTTATCTTAATGGAAAATAAGGAAAGGAGACTCATATTGCAATGCAGAGAGTTCTGACACTCTACGAGCAGAGGACATAGCAACAAGAAACAAAACTTTCCAAGATAACAACTTAATATCGAAGGAATGCATAGGCTCAAACGTAGCCCCTTGAAGAACTTTGAGAACTAAATTCAGACTCCATAGAGGAGTAACTGGTTTGAACACAGGCCTGATCCTGACCAAGGCCTGACAAAATGATTGTACATCTGCAACATCTGCCAGACGTCTGAACTTTAACAAAATAGATAAGGTAGAGATTTGACCCTTTAGGGAACTAGTCGATAAACCTTTCTCCAAACCCTCTTGGAGAAAGGACAAAATCCTAGGGATCCTAACTCTATTCCATAATTACTATTGGGAATCAATACCCAAGCTAGATTACACAGATAAGGGAGGGACAAGACAGGGAACCTAAATGGAAGGCACAACTGTTTCAAGAACCTTTCTCCCAAAAAAGGCCTCAGCCGAGGCAAAATTGTCAAATTTATAGAACTTTGAAAAAGTGTGAAGAGGACCAAGTTCTGTTCCACAGAAGCTTCATTTTTGAATGCCCAGGAAGAGGAAACAGCCCTCGTAGAATGAGCCGTAACTCTCTCAGGAGGCTGCTGTCCAGCAGTTTCATAGGCAAAGTGAATGATACTCTTCAGCCATAAAGAAAAAGAAGTAGCCGTAGCTTTATGCCCCTTACGTTTTCCAGAGAAAATCACAAATAGAGCAGAAGACTGATGAATATCCTTAGTCACCTGTAAATAGAATTTTAATGCATGCACCACATCCAGATTGTGCAAAAGCCGTTCCGTTTGAGAAGGATTAGGACACAAGGAAGGAACAACAATCTACTGATTAATGTTCCGTTCTGAAACTACTTTAGGGAGAAACCCTAACTTAGTACGCAAAACCACCTTATCCGAATGAAAAATAAGGTAAGGAGACTCATACTGTAATGCAGAGAGCTCTGACACTCTACGAACAGATGAAAGAGCAACAAGAAACAAAACTTTCCACGATAACACCTTAATATCTAAGGAATGCATAGGCTCAAACGGAGCCCCTTGAAGAACCTTAAGAACTAAATTAAGACTCCAGGGAGGAGTAACTGGCTTGAACACAGGCCTGATCCTGACCAAGGCCTGACAAAACGATTGTACGTTTGGGACATCCGCCAGACGTTTATGTAACAAAATAGACAAGGCAGATATTTTACCCTTTAGGGAACTTGCCTATAAACCCTTCTCCAAACCTTCTTGGAGAAAGGACAGAATTCTAGGAAACCTAACTCTACTCCAAGAGTAGCCCTTGGATTCACACCAATATAGATATTTATGCCATATCTTGTGGTAAATCTTTCTAGTCACAGGTTTACGAGCCTGAATCATCCATCCATGAGATTGCAGGAAAGATAACATTTCCGTGTGGGATCTTGCTTGTTGAAAGGATGGCGCCTGAAACAGAATGTCGTCCAGATAAGGCGCCACTGCAATGCCCCGCAATCGGAAGAACCACCAACAGGGATCCCAGAACCTTTGAGAGAATTTTGGGAGCTGTGGCAAGGCCGAATGGAAGAGCCACGAATTGGAAGGGTTTGTCTAGAAATGCAAACCTTAGAAATTTGTGATGGTCCCTGTGGATGGGAACATGCAGGTACGCGTCCTTTAAATCCACCGTTGTCATAAATTGATCCTCTTGGACCAAAGGAAGAATGGAACGAATAGTTTCCATCTTGAATGACGGCACTCTGAGGAATTTGTTTAGACTCTTGAGATCTAAAATTGGTCTGAAGGTTCCCTCCTTTT